>NW_027196070.1:95000-107500 GCF_038502225.1 Cherax quadricarinatus | reverse complement strand
AAAATCGGTAAAATAAAGTTGGGAAGCTGGTCCAGGAGCTATGAATCAACCACTGAAAAAATAATTTTATAAAGTAATTAGATGACAACTTTACCATATTGTCTGAGTCCTTGTTTGTCTTGACTCAGCAGAATTATATTTTATGTTCCAGTGTTGTTCATGTACCAGTGTTGTTCATGTACCAGTGTTGTTCATGTACCAGTGTTGTTCATGTACCAGTGTTGTTCATGTACCAGTGTTGTTCATGTTGGTGTTGTTCATGTTGGTGTTGTTCATGTTGGTGTTGTTCATGTTCATGTTGGTGTTGTTCATGTTGGTGTTGTTCATGTTGTTGTTCATGTTGGTGTTGTTCATGTTGTTGTTCATGTTGTTGTTGTTCATGTTGTTGTTCATGTTGTTGTTCATGTTGTTGTTCATGTTGGTGTTGTTCATGTTGTTGTTCATGTTGTTGTTGTTCATGTTGTTGTTGTTCATGTTGTTGTTCATGTTGTTGTTCATGTCAGTGTTGTTCATGTTGGTGTTGTTCATGTCAGTGTTGTTCATGTTGTTGTTCATGTTGGTGTTGTTCATGTTGTGTTGTTCATGTTGTGTTGTTCATGTTGGTGTTGTTCATGTTCATGTTGGTGTTGTTCATGTTGTGTTGTTCATGTTGGTGTTGTTCATGTTGGTTCATGTTGTTCATGTTGGTGTTGTTCATGTTGGTGTTGTTCATGTTGGTGTTGTTCATGTTTGTGTTGTTCATGTTGGTGTTGTTCATGTTGGTGTTGTTCATGTTGGTGTTGTTCATGTTGGTGTTGTTCATGTTGGTGTTGTTCATGTTGGTGTTGTTCAGTTTGTTCTTCATTTTGGTTTTGTTCATGTCATGTTGTGTTGTTCATGTTGTTGTTGTTCATGTTGGTGTTGTTCATGTTGGTGTTGTTCATGTTGTTGTTGTTCATGTTGTTGTTCATGTCAGTGTTGTTCATGTCAGTGTTGTTCATGTCAGTGTTGTTCGTGTCAGTGCTGTTCATGTTGGTGTTGTTCATGTTGGTGTTGTTCATGCCAGTGTTGTTTATGTCAGTGTTGTTTATGTCAGTGTTGTTTATGTCAGTGTTGTTTATGTCAGTGTTGTTTATGTCAGTGTTGTTCATGCCAGTGTTGTTTATGTCAGTGTTGTTCATGTCAGTGTTGTTCACGTCAGTGTTGTTCATGTACAACACTGACTGTTAATGTAAAGATGAATATCAGTATTGTTTTTTGGTTGTGTTCATTCATCATAGTGAACATGAATGTTGTTCTTGTATGTGTTCATTCATCATAGTGAACATGAATGTTGTTCTTGTATGTGTTCATTCATCATAGTGAACATGAATGTTGTTCTTGTATGTGTTCATTCATCATAGTGAACATGAATGTTGTTCTTGTATGTGTTCATTCATCATAGTGAACATGAATGTTGTTCTTGTATGTGTTCATTCATCATAGTGAACATGAATGTTGTTCTTGTATGTGTTCATTCATCATAGTGAACATGAATGTTGTTCTTGTATGTGTTCATTCATCATAGTGAACATGAATGTTGTTCTTGTATGTGTTCATTCATCATAGTGAACATGGATGTTCATTCATCATAGTGAACATGAATGTTGTTCTTGTATGTGTTCATTCATCATAGTGAACATGAATGTTGTTCTTGTATGTGTTCATTCATCATAGTGAACATGAATGTTGTTCTTGTATGTGTTCATTCATCATAGTGAACATGAATGTTGTTCTTGTATGTGTTCATTCATCATAGTGAACATGAATGTTGTTCTTGTATGTGTTCATTCATCATAGTGAACATGAATGTTGTTCTTGTATGTGTTCATTCATCATAGTGAACATGAATGTTGTTCTTGTATGTGTTCATTCATCATAGTGAACATGAATGTTGTTCTTGTATGTGTTCATTCATCATAGTGAACATGAATGTTGTTCTTGTATGTGTTCATTCATCATAGTGAACATGAATGTTGTTCTTGTATGTGTTCATTCATCATAGTGAACATGAATGTTGTTCTTGTATGTGTTCATTCATCATAGTGAACATGAATGTTGTTCTTGTATGTGTTCATTCATCATAGTGAACATGAATGTTGTTCTTGTATGTGTTCATTCATCATAGTGAACATGAATGTTGTTCTTGTATGTGTTCATTCATCATAGTGAACATGAATGTTGTTCTTGTATGTGTTCATTCATCATAGTGAACATGAATGTTGTTCTTGTATGTGTTCATTCATCATAGTGAACATGAATGTTGTTCTTGTATGTGTTCATTCATCATAGTGAACATGAATGTTGTTCTTGTATGTGTTCATTCATCATAGTGAACATGAATGTTGTTCTTGGTGATGATAGCCATGATTATAGGATATTCATATGTATAGAGATGCTCAAATATTCATAAATACATGTATAGATTTAAAAACTATACATTAATACATACATAAATAACCCGCACATACGAGACTGACTCGTAGGAATACTTTTCAGTAAGTTTTGGACCATTAACTAGTAACAAGGAAACTTAACAGTTTAATAATGACGATGATAATATAATCAGCAGGAACTACGTCCTGACACCAATCTTTCCAGGTGGTGACCCGTCACTGTCTCCTGAAGGTGTGTCCGTGTTTGTACACGTGACTTACATGTGTGTGTGTGTGTGTGTGTGTGTGTGTGTGTGTGTGTGTGTGTGTGTGTGTGTGTGTGTGTGTGTGTGTGTGTGTGTGTGTGTGTGTGTGTGTGTGTGTGTGTGTGTGTGTAGAGGAAGAAGTGTGAGGTGTAGGTGCGTGTGTATTTGTTTATATACTAGTAATACCGAAAGGAGAGGATAATATGCATTGTTGAATAAATATACGTGTATGTTAGATACCGATGATTGTGTTTGTGTGTGTGTTGCTTTATTCGTGCTTCTGTATGTATGATGTGTGTGTAAGATTTGTATGTGGAAATCCAGAAATTAGTGAATAGAAGAGTGTGTGCTTGAGAACCACAGTGTACCATGCCAAAAAAGATCAACAACAAGAAAAAAACGATAACTATTAACAATTAATTACAGTTATCGTGCAGGGAACACAAAGGTTCACACAACGACACTAATTTACTCACATGAAAACGCTAACAAATACACTTATTCGAATAAATAATTGAATAATGTAATAATTGACATAGGAACAATATTAAATATAAATATATGTTCCAGATTTTCACTAGTAACCAGTTCTTGGTGGACGAACTGTGATAGAGATCTCTCTTGTCTCAGGTAGTCGACGTTCGGGTCTGTTCAGGAGGATGTTATTACAGAGCGCAGATTTTCTGTGTGTCCTCCTCTGTAATAACATCTTCCTCTGTATACTGACATTAATACACTTGTGTAGTAATATCGTATATGGACAGTGCTTCAAGGCTGGCTAAAACTGCTGACCTCAGGGAAGTGGTGAAGGGTGTATGGATGAACACTTGGAACTACGGACCTGGGGTGGGACTGCTGACCTCTGAGAGGTGATGAAGGGTGTGAACCTGGAACCACGGATCTGAGGTGGGACTTGCTGACATCGGGGAAGTGGTGAAGGGTGTATGGATGAACACTTGGAACCACGGACTTGGGTTGGGACTGCTGATCTTGGGGGTGGGACTGGGTTAGGCATTAAAAATACGAAAAGAGTTTCCAGGGCTTCAGAGGAAGGGAAGACATCCGGGGGCCCACGGATAGATTCCTGGACACATGAACCTGGGGAAGGTAGGATAGTGTAGGACAGGAAGTGGGGAAGGGAGAATATCTGAGGGGACACAGATGGACTCCTGGACACATGAACCTGGGGAAGGTAGGATAGAATAGGACAGGAAGTGGGGAAGGGAGAATATCTGAGGGGACACAGATGGACTCCTGGACACATGAACCTGGGGAAGGTAGGATAGAATAGGACAGGAAGTGGGGAAGGGAGAATATCTGAGGGGACACAGATGGACTCCTGGACACATGAACCTGAGGAAGGTAGGATAGTATAGGACAGGAAGTGGGGAAGGGAGAATATCTGAGGGGACACAGATGGACTCCTGGACACATGAACCTGGGGAAGGTAGGATAGTATAGGACAGGAAGTGGGGAAGGGAGAATATCTGAGGGGACACAGATGGACTCCTGGACACATGAACCTGAGGAAGGTAGGATAGTATAGGACAGGAAGTGGGGAAGGGAGAATATCTGAGGGGACACAGATGGACTCCTGGACACATGAACCTGGGGAAGGTAGGATAGTATAGGACAGGAAGTGGGGAAGGGAGAATATCTGAGGGGACACAGATGGACTCCTGGACACATGAACCTGGGGAAGGTAGGATAGTATAGGACAGGAAGTGGGGAAGGCAGAATATCTGAGAGGACACAGATGGGGAAGGATTAGATGCAATAGCCGAGACTCTTGAGTGTAGGATAGGAAGTGAGGAAGGGACACATGAGCCTGGGGAAGGTAGGATAGTATAAAACAGGAAGTGTGGAAGGGACACAGATGGACTCCTGGACACATGAACCTGGGAAAGGTAGGATAGTATAGGACAGGAAGTGGTGAAGGGAGAATATCTGAGGGGACACAGATGGACTCCTGGACACATGAACCTGGGGAAGGTAGGATAGTATAGGACAGGAAATTGGGAAGGGAGAATATCTGAGGGGACACAGATGGACTCCTGGATACATGAACCTGGGGAAGGTAGGATAGAATAAGACAGGAAGTGCGGAAGGGAGAATATCTGAGGGGACACAGATGAACTCTGGACACATGAACCTGGGGAAGGTAGGGTAGTATAGGACAGGAAGTGGGGAAGGGAGAATATCTGAGGGGACACAGATGGACTCCTGGACACATGAACCTGGGGAAGGTAGGATAGTATAGGATAGGAAGTGAGGAAATGAGAATGTCTGAGGGGACACAGATTGACTCCTGGACACAAGAACCTGGGGAAGGTAGGACAGAATAAGACAGGAAGTGGGGAAGGGAGAATATCTGAGGGGACACAGGTGGACTCCTGAACACATGAACCTGGGGAAGGTAGGATAGTATAGGACAGGAAGTGGGGAAGAGAGAATATCTGATGGGACACAGATTGACTTCTGGACACAAGAACCTGGGAAATGTAGGACAGTGTAGGACAGGGAGTGGGGAAGGGAGAATATCTGAGGGGACACAGATGGACTCCTGGATACATGAACCTGGAGAATACTTAGATGCAAGATCAATGAGTGAGGGGACACAGACGGACACATGAACCTCGGGAAATCATCAAAAACTGGCCTCCACGAGACAAACTAATAAGAATAATAATAATTATAATAATAATAATTATATAATGCGGAGATCGATCCTGTTCACTTAGTAGGTACCTGTGTGTTCTATATAGTATGTGTTTCTATTCAGTATGTCAGTAATGTCAGCTAGGTCTGTACTTGTAGAAAAATTATATAGTTATTATATAATATCTTATATTTACAGAGATTCATCAAGGTAAGCTAGCTCATACGTCAGGCTTCACTTTGTTCAAACATAAGTGACATTACACATCGTTATCAAAGACTCACACATCACTATCTAAGACTCAGTGACATCACTCATCGTTATCAAAGACACAGTGACATCACTCATCGTTATTTAAGACTCAGTGACATCACTCATAGTTATCTAAGACTCAGTGACATCACTCGTCGTTAAGATTCAATGACAACACTCATCGTTATCTAAGACTCAGTGACATCACTCATCGTTATCAGTGACATCGTTGTGTAAATATATCAGAAGAGTGATTCTTTAGTTATGGAACTGATCCCAACAATTTTACTATAGAGACAAGTTTGTTTGCACACAGTCTAAACTTAATGGGTAATACTTAATGGGTAATGTCTTGTCCGTAAGATACATCAACCATTACATATTGACGCCGTTCAGAAGAGAAAGACTCAATTATATTTAAAGTAAAAGCACTTAAAGGTTTCTCTTCAGGAAATCCTGATAGAGTAACTGGTGAGTGGAGCGTAAAGACGCCACTGATGGCTGGGTCTGGTAACCCAGAACTAACTTTGACGTTGACAATAGTATCAAACTTTTAATTTTTTTATGCCACAGTGTGGCCTTGTATCTCAGCGTAGTAACAACATATATCGAAAATATTGTGAATGGATTGTGTGTGAGTAATTACACCCAAATAACATCAGTCTGAATGAGGATAAAATACAACACTTAACCTCCTGATGATCTAACTTGACCACCAACCTTCCTACCTTCTTTTATACCGTTGTTTTTTTTTTTCTTTGGAGGGAAGGTTGCATTGTTTTGCTATATTTTGTTTTGTCATACATTTTATTATGTAATATGTTACATTATGTTAATAAGCTATTAACATAACATTGAGATAAATGCTATACAATACCGACACAATGGAAAAGTATACTCGCAGGCAATATAATGCGATTTTTATTGACGACGTTTCGCCCACTGTTGCGCCGTCTATACACCTTCGTTTATTTTCTTTATTAGCTAAATTGGAAATGAACGTCCTTGTATTATTATTACTTGTTTGTACAATTATTTCTGTATGTGATCGCTATGTATTTATATCTGGCTGTATATGTGTAGTTTTATTATGTCTGTTTTATGTAAAGGACGTAGATTAATATAAAATAATCCAATCGTCCAAAATTATGGCTAAACATCGTTTTTTTCTGTTGTTACCCCTCCCCCCCCACTGTATATTTGGTTAGGTGTTTGCCGGGTCAGTGTCACGTGACCTACCCAACGTCCAAGCTAGGTGTTCGTCTTGGAGCAGAGTGAATTTACCAGCCGACTAGTTAACACTCCTTCACTGGTCTTATTAGACAGTTGTTAATTGCTCTTCCTCACCATAGTATATTCTGGGCAATACTTGTACTCTGTCTGATTCCTCTAGTTATAAAACTAGTTAATTATAGAGAAGAAGATTGTATTTATGTGTAATTAGTCTGATATAAAGTCTCTTTGTGAAACAAAGCTATAAGACATCATACGGGAAAATACGGTAAAAGATTCCCTGTTGTATATACTTCTTATCAGTATAAACAGAAAATGTATAAAGTTACATACCTGACATTTTATAATATCTATGAAATTACTTCATTAAACTGAGATTGTACTTGAATTTATTTCCATCCCAAACTCTGTCTAAATTGTTATGCCTGAATCCCACATGAAGGTAATATTTACTGACTTTTAAGGTTAAGTGTAACACCCACACAGTGGACTTTATCAAGACACAAACAGCTTTACCTGAGCAGACTATGTGAGTATGTATAGGGAGCATAGTGACGTGAAGGGTCAGGGGGAGAGAGTTGATTGCTGAAAAGATGGATTTGAGAAAGACCTACCCGGCATAGGCCAATAGGTTTGTTGCTGTTTAGGACAACGTTGAAGAAATTTCCTGGCAAGAGATATAGCTATGTCGTTAAAGCTTCGTTTTAAAGTCTACCGAACACCGACCAACCAGCAGGATCTTCTCAACTTCTACTCTCACCACAACACCAAAACTAAACGTGGTGTAATCATAAGCTTCTTGATTCGTGCCCTTCTAGTCTATAGTAGTGAATTTCTTGAGGAAGAATGTTCTTTCATCGAACAAGTATTTTCTAAACTTCACTATTCTCTTCACTTCATTATAGACTGCAGACACTGTAGACACTGCAGACACTGTAGACACTGCAGACACTACAGACACTGGGCATATAACATCAACTCATACACAAAAAACCCGCAAATAGCAGAGAGAAAAACTTATGAAGAGAGTGAGTGTAATATATAGGTGAGGAGAACAGCGACGGGAGAAAGAGAGGAGGAAAGAGAAATAGTGGAAGTTGTAATGATGGTTGTAGTAGTAGAAGTGGGAGTAATTTGTGCCACAAGAGAAAGGGGAGTGAAGGGAGACAATAGTAGTAGTAGAAAATAGAAACGAAAATAATAGTAAAGGAGTGATAGTCGAAGTACAAGTAGAAGTGGGTTCAGTCTAAGGACAAGAAAAAGGAGCACTGCAGGAGAGCTTAGGACCCACTAAGAGCACTGCAGGAGAGCTTAGGACCCACTAGGAGCACTGCAGGAGAGCTTAGGACCCACTAGGAGCACTGCAGGAGAGCTTAGGACCCACTAGGAGCACTGCAGGAGAGCTTAGGACCCACTAAGAGCACTGCAGGAGAGCTTAGGAGCCACTAGGGGTAGGGCGAAAAACGCGGGATAGTGGGAAACTGATGGACAGAGCACACTGGCAGAAAAATGACAAAAAAGGAATATGAAAAAGATGAAAGGAGAAAAGGTAGGGAGAGAAGAAAGGATCATGTCAAGTCACGAGTGTTCTGAAGTTTGGAACATTTGACAATGTAAGGAGAAAGGAAGACATCTACAGAGACAAAACCAGCATTAAGATTCATAAATGGAAAACTGTGTATATAGGGATGCTTCAACAAGACGACGGTTGTGAAGGCTAGAAGTAGAATAAACACTTTGGCAAAAGACCAGTCAGTCGGATGACCCCAATTTCTAACATGACAGAAAAGAGCATTATTGGAATCGGCGAGTCCAACACTTTTTTGTACTCTTTAATTAAGTCTGTCAGAAAGAGAGCGGCCGTTTTTTCATTTTTCTCCCCAGTGTTGTGTTGTGACACCACTACATCACTTTCCAGACTATTCCACTTACTGATAGCTCTGTCACTGAAGAAATACTTCTTAACATCCCTGTGATTCATCTGAGTCTTCAGCTTCCAGTTGTGACCACTTGTTGCTGTGTCCCATCTCTGGAACATTCTGTCTATGTCCATTTTGTCAATTCCTCTCAGCATTATATATGTCATTAACATATGACCCCTATGACTCCTGTCCTCCAGTGTCGTCAGGTCGATTCCTCTCTTCGCAGGAAATGTCCCTTAGCTCCGGGACTAGTCTTGTTACCTAGCTTGGCTAGGTGTGGGTTCCAAAGTGGGAGTGTGTGTGTGTGTGTGTGTGTGTGTGTGTGTGTGTGTGTGTGTGTGTGTGTGTGTGTGTGTGTGTGTGTGTGTGTGTGTGTGTGTGTGTGTGTGTGTGTGTGTGTGTGTGTATGCGCGTGTGTGTGCATGTGCGTGCGTGCGTGCGTGCGTCTGAGTTCATCTGAGGGAGTGATAATTATTAACGGGTTGACATCAAGGGGCCCAAGGTTGGAAACCTGGAGACTTTTCATGTCTGATTTTGAAAGTGACTCCAGCATTGTCAGCACCCACACCTGTAGAGAGACCAGTACCCACACCTGTAGAGAGACCAGTACCCACACCTGTAGAGAGACCAGTACCCACACCTATAGAGAGACTGCTACCCACTCTTATATATCAGAGAAGTTATTGCAACACATGCACGTGGGGCGGTGAAGACTATTTTATGTTCAATTCCAGAGAAGAAAGTTCATCAGGGGAATTCCAGCAGGATAATAAGAGACGCAGGACCGACGCTTCACCATCACTTGCTCTCAACATTACCTTCATAAAGTATTGTGCTGTAACACCATCACTTCCCCCTCCCCCCCACATCATTCAATATGGTGTCACCATCGGTCGACTCTGACGACAGTATGCAAAACGCCCAGCGTTTTACATGTTATAGAAAAAACAGTAGCAGCAAGAGTAAGAATAAACGCTGGTTACACTCACTTATATATTCATGAAAAACATTTGTACAATGTATATACTGTATTTTATGTTTTAATACTAGTAAGAGATTAATGAATAAAATTGTAAAAGCTCTATAGATTATTATTTACCCATTGTTTGATAGTGCACACCTCTAAAATGCTGGACCCAGAGCTGTAGCTTTTCTCATAAGGGGTCAAGAGCTGTAACACTTGTTACCCCTTTGGGTAGGGTTATCCTAGGTAATTTTACCCCGTTGGGTCCAGGAGCTTACCTTTGTTAAACTATGAGACCAAGAGCTGTAGCTTATCACCTTGAGGGATCAACTTTGGGACCTCAGGAGCTGCCTTATGTACATGACAGATAAGAACTTAAATAAAATGTTAACTAGAGTAATAAACTCTAGGGACAACAAACGCCACATTTCAGTTACTCGAGTCTTGAAAAAATATAAAAACAAAATCCTGATGACGCAGTTTTGATCCGAGGAAATAGGACTATTTTCATATTTAAAAACCTTGACACTAGGAAACAGACCTATACAGTTCTGAGACACTCTGCCAAAATTTAAGTACCTAAATATAACTTTGAGAAAATAAAAATAAATCTTGTTGATGCAGTCTTGATCCGAGGAATTGAAGCTCGTGTGCATAGCGTGATTGGAGGGTCCACGACATAGCGAGATATATCCTGACGATCCACGACATACAGCGACATATCCTGAGGATCCACGACATAGAGAGACATATCCTGAGGGTCCACGACATAGCGAGATATATCTTGACGATCCTATCCTGAGACATAGAGAGACATATCCTGAGGTCCACGACATAGCGAGATACGACACGACTTAGCGAGATATAACCTGAGGGTCCACGACATAGCGAGATATAACCTGAGGGTCCACGACATAGCGAGATATAACCTGAGGGTCCACGACATAGCGAGATATAACCTGAGGGTCCACGACATAGCGAGATATAACCTGAGGGTCCACGACATAGCGAGATATACCCTGAGGGTCCACGACATAGCGAGATATAGACTGAGGGTCAACGACATAGCGAGATATAGACTGAGGGTCAACGACATAGCGAGATATAGCCTGAGGGTCCACGACATAGCGAGATATAGCCTGAGGGTCCACGACATAGCGAGATATAACCGGATGGTTCACGACAAAGCGAGATATAACCTGAGGGTCAACGACATAGCGAGATATAACCAAAGGATCCACGACATAACTAGATATAACCTGAGGATCCACGACATGGCGAGATATAACCTGAGGATCCACGACATAGCTAGATATAACCTGAGGATCCACGACATATCCAGATATAACCTGAGGGTCCACGACATAGCGTGATATAACCTGAGGGTCCACGACATAGCGAGATATAGCCGGAGGGTACACGACATAGCAAGATATAACCTGAGTGTCCACGACATAGCGAGATATGGACTGGGGGTCCACGACATAGCGAGATATAGCCTGAGGGTCCATGACATAGCGAGATATAGCCTGAGGGTTCACGACATAGCGAGATATAACCTGAGGGTTCACGACATAGCGAGATATAACCTGAGGGTCCACGACATAGCCAGATACAACCTGAGGATCCACGACATAGCTAGATATAACCTGAGGGTCCACGACATAGCGAGATATAACCTGAGGATCCACGACATAGCTAGATATATCCTGAGGATCCACGACATATCCAGATATAACCTGAGGGTCCACGACATAGCGAGATATAGCCTGAGGGTCCACGACATAGCTAGATATAATCCTGAGGGTCCACGATATAGCTATATATAATCCAGAGGGTCCACGACATAGCTAGATATAATCCAGAGGGTCCACGACATAGCTAGATATAATCCTGAGGGTCCACGACATAGCTAGATATAATCCTGAGGGTCCACGACATAGCTAGATATAATCCTGAGGGTCCACGACATAGCTAGATATAATCCTGAGGGTCCACGACATAGCTAGATATAATCCTGAGGGTCCACGACATAGCTAGATATAATCCTGAGGGTCCACGACATAGCTAGATATAATCCTGAGGGTCCACGACATAGCTAGATATAATCCTGAGGGTCCACGACATAGCTAGATATAATCCTGAGGGTCCACGACATAGCTAGATATAATCCTGAGGGTCCACGACATAGCTAGATATAATCCTGAGGGTCCACGACATAGCTAGATATAATCCTGAGGGTCCACGACATAGCTAGATATAATCCTGAGGGTCCACGACATAGCTAGATATAATCCTGAGGGTCCACGACATAGCTAGATATAATCCTGAGGGTCCACGACATAGCTAGATATAATCCTGAGGGTCCACGACATAGCTAGATATAATCCTGAGGGTCCACGACATAGCTAGATATAATCCTGAGGGTCCACGACATAGCTAGATATAATCCTGAGGGTCCACGACATAGCTAGATATAATCCTGAGGGTCCACGACATAGCTAGATATAATCCTGAGGGTCCACGACATAGCTAGATATAATCCTGAGGGTCCACGACATAGCTAGATATAATCCTGAGGGTCCACGACATAGCTAGATATAATCCTGAGGGTCCACGACATAGCTAGATATAATCCTGAGGGTCCACGACATAGCTAGATATAATCCTGAGGGTCCACGACATAGCTAGATATAATCCTGAGGGTCCACGACATAGCTAGATATAATCCTGAGGGTCCACGACATAGCTAGATATAATCCTGAGGGTCCACGACATAGCTAGATATAATCCTGAGGGTCCACGACATAG
>NW_027196070.1:0-87500 GCF_038502225.1 Cherax quadricarinatus | reverse complement strand
TGTGCCAACACGTAAGGGACACTACAAGAGAGAGAGGAGAGGATGAACCAGCAAGGCTGGACTTAGTATTCACCTTGAGTAGTGCAGATATCGAGGACATCACATATGAAAGACCCCTTGGGGCCAGTGACCATGTGGTTTTAAGCTTCGAATACACAGTAGAGCTACAAGTGGAGGGAGAAGCAGGAAGGCCAGGACGAATGAAGCCAAACTACAAGAAAGGGGACTACACAGGAATGAGGAACTACCTGAACGGGGTTCAGTGGGACAGAGAACTGGCAGGGAAGCCAGTTAATGAGATGATGGAATATGTAGCAACAAAATGCAAGGAGGCTGAGGAGAGGTTTGTACCCAAGGGTAACAGGATTAATGAAAAAGCCAGGATGAGCCCATCGTTTACCCAAAGGTGCAGGGAGGCAAAAACCAAGTGTGCTAGGGAATGGAAGAAATATAGAAGGCAAAGGACCCAGGAGAATAAGGAGAACAGTCGTAGAGCCAGAAACGAATATGCACAGATAAGAAGGGAGGCCCAAAGACAATATGAAAATGACATAGCAGCGAAAGCCAAATCTGACCCGAAACTGTTGTACAGCCACATCAGGAGGAAAACAACAGTCAAGGACCAGGTAATCAGGCTAAGGAAGGAAGGAGGAGAGACAACAAGAAATGACCGTGAAGTATGTGAAGAACTCAACAAGAGATTCAAAGAAGTGTTCACAGAGGAGACAGAAGGGACTCCAGAAAGACGGAGAGGTGGGGCACACCACCAATGCTGGACACAGTGCACACAACCGAGGAAGAAGTGAAGAGGCTTCTGAGTGAGCTAGATACCTCAAAGGCAATGGGGCCAGATAACATCTCCACATGGGTATTGAGAGAGGGAGCAGAGGCGCTATGTGTACCCCTAACAACAATATTCAATACATCTATCGAAACAGGGAGATTGCCTGAGGCATGGAAGACAGCAAATGTAGTCCCAATCTTTAAAAAAGGAGACAGACATGAAGCATTAAACTACAGACCAGTGTCACTGACATGTATAGTATGCAAAATCATGGAGAAGATTATCAGGAGAAGAGTGGTGGAACACCTAGAAAGGAATGATCTCATCAACAGCAGCCAACATGGTTTCAGGGACGGGAAATCCTGTGTCGCAAACCTACTGGAGTTCTATGACATGGTGACAGCAGTAAGACAAGATAGAGAGGGGTGGGTGGATTGCATTTTCTTGGACTGCAAGAAGGCGTTTGACACAGTTCCACACAAGAGATTGGTGCAAAAACTGGAGGACCAAGCAGGGATAACAGGGAAGGCACTGCGCTGACGTCAGGTGTGAGCGGGGTTGACGTCGTCAGGTGTGAGTGGGGTTGACGTCAGGTGTGAGTGGGGTAGAATTAGCAGAACAACACTTCTCTCAGTCTTGAGAAGGTCTTCTCTACTTACTCGTTGACTTTGACTGAGAAGTTATTCAGCAGTATAATATTATTCTCTTAGTTACTTGAGAGTAGATTATTTGTAAAACTCTCACCAAGTAAAATCTCTTCAGTGTTTAAAGAGATTTCAATTAAGCTTGGATCGTCTCTGGTTTGAGTGACCATGTAACTTTATCAAATTCTTATGTAAATTCCCATTCAGTCGGAAAATGTAATTGTTAACGATATATAAGTTATAAGTCTGTTAAGTGTTATTTCTTTATAAGTAAAGGTACCATTTTAAAATACTATATAGAATTTCACATAAATTACTTTACATTAAAAACAAGTCTTCAAGCAATCTTTTCATCACCACATCGTACAAATCCTTATTACGATTTTCCATAAGTATATTAGATATTAAACATCTCCTATATTCAGGCCTAATATATTACTAATTCTAAGGTCAATCGTAATAAATGGGGACCTACTGTCCGGGAGACTGAACCTTGAAATACACACCTTTAAGCATACACACTTATAAAATATGGCTGAATTATCCGCCAGGTTTGAAGACCTTGAACGACTGAATGCGTTAAAGTTACAAACTTGTTGGCAAATAGCAAAATCTCTCGGAGTAAAATAATACAAACACTACACTGCTGTTACCCTACGGGCTATCATTCGGAATTTACTTTTTCCAGAAGCCCCAGGAGAAGACTCCGGCGAGGAATTAGATGATGATGAAAGTCTAATTTCACAACTTGACCAGCAGTCATTAGTAAATGACTTGGAAGTGCCTTCAGTAGTTACTAAGGACACATCAACGAGACCCAAGACTCCAAGACCAGTTTCGTCTCAAGCTCAGACCACTTGGGAAACCCTAGACTTCACCGGTAGTTCACCAGGAACTGTAACATTCTCTACGTTGACGGAACCAAGAGCTCCTGTGAGGAATAATCCAGAGTTTTCCCAATGGAAATCCATTCAAATTCCTCCAGCGATCCACTCTCCTGAACAATTCGAGAGATTAGAACGCTTCTTGATATTACAAACTACGTACATTGAAGCCCAACGTAAGTTTAAACATGAAGAGTTTGAAAGAGAATCCATCAGACGTGATAGACAACTCGACCCAGGAAAAACTGCATCTCGTCCGATACCAAGAGTCGAGACGTTCAATGTTCATCAAGCGGCCGCCATTGTTCCCAGAATCTGTGAAGAAAACCTCGACGCATTTTTTGAAGCCTTTGAAAACCAGGCTCAAATTATGAAGTGGCCCAGGGAACATTGGGCTGCCCTGATACACACTACCTTGACGGGAAAAGCACAGGCTAGCACGACGTCCTTACCCTTCGACCAATACTCTCACTATGAGACAATAAAGAAAACTGTATTGGACGCCTACGACTTGTTGCCTGCTAGTTATCTAAGGTCATTCCGAACTTTGAAGCGCAACCCACAGCAGTCCTGGGTAGAGTTTGCCCGAGGAAAACAGGCAGCATTTGAGAGATGGCTTAGGGCTTCAAACTGCAATACAGTGGAATCCCTTTCTATACTGATTTTAAATGAAGACTTCCTCAATTATTTGACGGACGACCTACATACTTACCTTATCGGACGTTCAGCCCCAACGCTAATAGAAACTGCTTCGATAGCTGATCATTATGAGATAGCTCACCAGATGACGGGTAAGAGTAAACGTCAAGAGGCTTTTCAGAAAAATCCCAAGAAAGATTCAAAGCTTGAAAGAAGAGAGTATACGGTGCTTTCTCCAAACTGGGATAGTAATTCCAGTCATGGAAAATGTTCGAGTCTTAAAAAGGAAGATGTTCCCCAACGGATTTGTAATTACTGCCACAAATCGGGACATTTGGAAAACCAATGTAGAAAGAAAAATGAACGGAACTATGAAAATCTCAGGAGATACCCTACTCAAGTGATCTCCTCCCAGGTCCAAGCTAAAGCACAGCCTGTAGGAACGAACTTGGAGTCGTCCCGTCCAGAGACCCAACAGACGAGATGACTACATTCTGAAACTGAGGTACGCGAGGCCATGGAACCTTACCTTGCTACAGGAAAAGTCGGCCTCGAAGAAAAAAGGTTAGTTAACGTCACTACATTTCGAGACACAGGGAGTTATCTGTCTTTATTGAGGACAGACGTATTACCCCTTGATAATCACTCTGACACCAAGATAGAAGTCTTGTTAGAGGCTTATGGTGGCGCCTTAATTAAAGTACCATTGCATAAAGTGTTTTTGGAAATCCCCGACTATGTGGGTTGGATAACTGTTGGCGTATCTAGTAAAGAATTCCCCATTCAGGTTGTTGGACTGTTGATCGGAAATGATGTATACCACCAAGGTATTTGTAAAGAATCGATGGTGATAAATAACTCTTCTGAAACCCACTATGCTTTAGAAGCATTAAACGAAGGTCCAGCATTATTTCCCTTAAACATTATTACTCGTGCTATGTCTCGCTCCGCAGATTGTGAAGAGCCATCTGAAAATAAAGACCTGGGTTTAGATTTGCTATTCAGTAATGCAATACAAACTGGATCCTTTAAACCTAGTCAAGCCATGATTAACCCAGAGTGTTCCGCTGGAAAAGGTCTCGGACGAAATGATCTGATTCAGGCTCAAACTTTAGATCCAGACCTGAATCATTATAGAAGTATAGCAGTTTCTGAGGAACAGGCCAAACTATTAGAAAACTGTTATTATTACAAGGATGGTATCATTATGAAAAAGGAGAAAAGTAATGGTTCCAAAGACGTGAGGAGTTTAGTAGTATTGCCAACTTCTTTCCGAGACACCACTCTTGAATTTTCTCATAATAGTCCTCTAGGTGGACATCTTGGAAAAAGGAAGACTTTAGGAAAAATAGTAAAACATTTTTATTGGCCTAAGATGGGGGAAAAGATGAGTAAATATGTTAAAGAATGTCATATTTGCCAGAAGGCAGGTAAGCCTGCTCATAAACCCTCCCCGGCCACCCTGATTCTTATTCCTGCACGAGGAGAACCTTTCTCTCGTCTAATTATTGATTGTGTGGGACCCCTGCCAAAGACCCGTCAGGGAACATAAGAACATAAGAAAGGAGGAACACTGCAGGAGGCCTGTTGGCCCATACTAGGCAGGTCCTTTACAATTCATCCCACTAACAAAACATTTGCCCAACCCAATTTTCAATGCCACCCAAGAAATAAGCTCTGATGTGAAAGTCCCACTCAAATCCAACCCCTCCCACTCATGTACTTATCCAACCTAAATTTGAAACTACCCAAAGTCCCAGCCTCAATAACCCAACTAGGTAGACTGTTCCACTCATCAACTACCCTATTTCCAAACCAATACTTTCCTATGTCCTTTCTAAATCTAAACTTATCTAATTTAAATCCATTACTGCGGGTTCTCTCTTGGAGAGACATCCTCAAGACCTTATTAATATCCCCTTTATTAATACCTATCTTCCACTTATACACTTCGATCAGGTCTCCCCTCATTCTTCGTCTAACAAGTGAATGTAACTTAAGAGTCTTCAATCTTTCTTCATAAGGAAGATTTCTAATGCTATGTATTAATTTAGTCATCCTACGCTGAATGTTTTCTAACGAATTTATGTCCATTCTGTAATATGGAGACCAGAACTGAGCTGCATAATCTAGGTGAGGCCTTACTAATGATGTATAAAGCTGCAGTATGACCTCTGGACTTCTGTTGCTTACACTTCTTGATATAAATCCCAGTAATCTATTTGCCTTATTACGTACGCTTAGGCATTGCTGTCTTGGTTTAAGGTTGCTGCTCACCATAACCCCCAAGTCCTTTTCGCAATCTGTATGGCTAAGTTCTACATCATTTAACTTATAAGTACTAGGGTTATGGGCACTCCCAAGCTTCAGAACCTTGCATTTATCTACATTGAACTGCATCTGCCACTTTTCTGACCAAGAATAGAGTTTGTTTAAATCCTCCTGAAGTTCCATAACATCTACGTTTGAATCAATTATCCTACCTATCTTTGTGTCATCGGCGAATTTGCTCATATCACTAGTAATTCCCTCATCAAGATCATTGATATATATTATAAACAACAACGGGCCCAAGACTGATCCCTGTGGAACGCCACGCGATGGACACTCTCTGCTTCCTGTCAGTGAGCCATGACTCGATCCACGAGAGCACTTTTCCCCCAATGCCATGAGCTGCCACTTTCTTTAACAGTCTATGGTGCGGAACTCTATCAAAAGCCTTACTAAAATCTAAGTAAATAATATAAAATTCTTTATCGTGGTCAACAGCCTCAAAAGCTTTACTGAAGAAAGTTAATAAATTAGTTAGACAAGACCGGCCTCTTGTGAATCCATGCTGAGTATCATTAATCAAGCTATGCTTATCGAGATGGCTTCTTATAACTCAGCTATAATTTATTTACAATCATGGATACTAGTACAAGATATCCGGAAGCTATCCCTGTTAGGAAAATTACTTCTCGGGTGATTGTTCGTTCCTTATTAAATTTCTTTTCTTAAGTGGGAATCCCCAGAGAAATTCAGTCAGACCAAGGAACGAACTTTACTTCTAAAACTTTCAGAGAAGCAATGTCCCACTTGGGTATTGAATCTTTGTTGTCCACGAGTTATCACCCTCAATCCCAAGGAGCTCTGGAACGCTTTCACCAGACTCTAAAATCTATGCTAAGAGCATATTGTGAACAGTTTTCCCAAGATTGGGATGAGGGGATACCTTTATTATTGTTTGCATTACGAAACAGTGAACAAGAGAGTACGAGTTTCACTCCGTTTGAACTCATGTACGGGCATCAGGTCCGAGGCCCACTGGCAGTATTGAAAGATACTTGGACTGGCAAGACAACATCCTCTACAAAATCATCACCAGCTCTGATGCAGGAACGTTTGTCTTTTGCTAGAGACTTAGCCGCAGAAAATTTGGTGAATGCTCAAAGGAAAATGAAAATTTGGTACGACAAACGAGCGAAACTCCGTTCATTTCAACCTAAAGATTTAGTAACGGTTCAGAGGTTAGTTTCCGGTCATGCTCTCTTACCATGTTACCAAGGTCCTTATGAAGTCGTGAGTAAAGAAAATGATGTAAATTATGTAGTTAAGATACCTGGAAAAAGGAACAAAGTATTTCACATAAATCAACTGAAATCTTATCATTCCAAAACACTACCTACCACATCCATCACTACCTTATCTACAATCAGAGAAAATACATCATCAGAAGGTGTCAAAAGAGCCGACGCTCACCTTAAAAATTCTGAAGCTCTACTCAATCTTGATAAACTTTTTAACAATCTGGACGATTCAAAAAGGCAAGAAATAAGTAACCTAATATTGAATTATAAAAGCTTATTTGGAGATGTGCCAAAAACTTATACTCTAGGCTATCACGAAGTCGAGCTCCTCGATTCGCGTCCAATCAAACAACTACCTGATAGAGTGAGGCCAGCTAAATATCAGATGTTGAAGCAAGAAGTTGACTTTCTTCTCGAACATGGCATGGCAGAACGAAGTAAGAGTCCTTGGGCGTCACCTTGCCTGTTAGTTCCCAAACCAGAAGGAACATTCAGCATGTGTACGGACTACCGTAAGCTTAATTCTGTCACAATACCGGACGGTTACCCTCTTCCTCGAATAGACGACCTGATAGATAACGTCTCCAGCTCTACATTCGTGAGTCGACTTGATTTACTGCGAGGGTATTACCAAGTCCCTCTTGCTCCAAAGGATAGAGACAAAACAGCCTTTGCAATTAAAGATGGTCTGTTCAATTACAGAGTTATGCCCTTCGGGTTATGTAACGCGGCCTCAACATTTCAGAGACTTATGAACGAGCTGACTCGACCTTTGGAAGGAGATGAGGCATATCTTGATGATTTGGTAGTGTTTAGTGACTCTTGGGAGGAACACCTTATTCGACTGGAAGCTTTATTCAACTCCCTAGAGCTATAATTTCACAGTCAATCTATCAAAGTGTGCTTATGGACAAGCCACTATTAAATACTTAAGTTTTCAAATAGGACAAGGGAAAGTTGTCCCGCTTAACCTTAAAGTAAAGGCCATTACTGAATTCCCTATTCCAAGCTACTACCGAAGATTTTGTCCCAACTTTGCACAATTAGCCGCTCCTCTGACTGAATTAACTAGTCCTAGAGTAACCTTTAAATGGACCCTGGAATGTAATGAAGCTTTTGAAAAATTAAAACGATTCCTTACGTCCTCTCTTGTATTACAAAGTCCCAATTTTCACAAACCCTTTATCTTGCATATTGATGCTAGCTGCTACGCTATAGGGGCAGTCTTGCTACAAAATTCATCAGAAACTAAAGTTTTGCATCCCATTTGCTATTTCTCATCAAAGTTAAAGTCCCATTAAAGAAATTATTCAACTGTTGAAAAAGAGGCATTAGCCCTTGTAGTTTCTTTAGAGTATTTTGCCGAATACTTGGGAACGTCGCCTTATAAAATATCAGTATTTTCCGATCACAATCCCTTAACATTTATAAATACAATAAAATCAAAGACTGTCCGGACTCTGAGGTGGACTCTCAGAATTAAGTCATATTCATTCAGCATTAATCATATAAAAGGCCCGAGTAACGTTCTTGTGTCTAGCGAGGGGCAGTCTAGCGAAGGGCAGTCTAATGAGGGGCAGTCTAGCGAGGGGCAGTCTAGCGAGGGGCAGTCTAGTGAGGGGCAGTCTAGTGAGGGGCAGTCTAGCGAGGGGCAGTCTAGTGAGGGGCAGTCTAGCGAGGGGCAGTCTAGTGAAGAGCAGTCTAGAGAGGGGCAGTCTAGCGAGGGGCAGTCTAGCGAGGGGCAGTCTAGCGAGGGTCAGTCTAGCGAGGGTCAGTCTAGTGAGGGGCAGTCTAGCGAGGGGCAGTCTAGTGAGGGGCAGTCTAGAGAGGGGGAGAGGAGGGCGGTGCAGTCTAGCGAGGAGGAGTCTAGTGAGGGGCAGTCTAGCGAGGGGCAGTCTAGTGAGGGGCAGTCTAGCGAGGGGCAGTCTAGCGAGGGGCAGTCTAGCGAGGGGCAGTCTAGTGAAGAGCAGTCTAGAGAGGGGCAGTCTAGCGAGGGGCAGTCTAGCGAGGGGCAGTCTAGCGAGGGGCAGTCTAGCGAGGGGCAGTCTAGCGAGGGGCAGTCTAGTGAGGGGCAGTCTAGCGAGAGAAAGTCTAGCGAGGGGCAGTCTAGTGAGAGGCAGTCTAGAGAGGGGCAGTCTAGCGAGGGGCAGTCTAGCGAGGGGCAGTCTAGTGAGGGGCAGTCTAGCGAGGGGCAGTCTAGAGAGGGGCAGTCTAGAGAGGGGCAGTCTAGCGAGGGGCAGTCTAGTGAGGGGCAGTCTAGAGAGGGGCAGTCTAGAGAGGGGCAGTCTAGCGAGGGGCAGTCTAGCGAGAGGCAGTCTAGCGAGGGGCAGTCTAGTGAGGGGCAGTCTAGTGACGGGCAGTCTAGCGAGAGGCAGTCAAGGGACGGGCAGTCTAGCGAGGGGCAGTCAATTGAGGGGCAGTCTAGCGAGGGGCAGTCTAGTGATGGGCAGTCTAGTGAGGGGCAGTCTAGCGAGAGGCAGTCTAGCGAGGGGCAGTCTAGTGAGGGGCAGCCTAGTGAGGGGCAGTCTAGTGAGGGGCAGTCTAGCGAGAGGCAGTCTAGCGACTGGCAGCCTAGCGAGGGGCAGTCTAGTGAGGGGTTGTCTAGCGAGGGGCAGTCTAGCGAGGGGCAGTCTACCAACGGGCAGTCTAGCGATGGGCAGTCTAATGAGGGGCAGTCCAGCGAGAGGCAGGTTAGGGACGGGCAGTCTAGCGAGGGCCAGTCTACTGATGGGTAGTCTAGCGAGGGGCAGTCTAGCGAGGGGCAGACTAACGAGGGGCAGTCTAGCGAGTGGCAGTCTAGCGAGGGGCAGTCTAGCGAGGGGCAGTCTAGCGAGGGGAAGACTAGCGAGTGGCAGCCTAGCGAGGGGATGTCTAGCAAGGGGCAGTCTAGCGAGGGGAAGTCTAGCGAGGGGCAGACTAGCGAGGGGTAGTCTAGCGAGGGGCAGTCTAGCGAGGGGCAGTCTAGCGAGGGGAAGTCTAGGGGAGCACACATCAACCAAATAACTGCTGCAGCATACGGGCGCCTGGCAAACCTGAGAATAGCGTTCCGATACCTTAATAAGGAATCGTTCAAGACACTGTACACTGTGTATGTTAGGCCCATACTGGAGCATGCAGCACCAGTCTGGAACCCACACCTGGTCAAGCACGTCAAGAAGTTAGAGAAAGTACAAAGGTTTGCAACAAGGCTAGTCCCAGAACTCAGGGGAATGTCGTACGAGGAAAGGTTGAGGGAAATTGGACTGACGACACTGGAGGACAGAAGGGTCAGGGGAGACATGATAATGACATACAAGATACTGAGGGGAATAGACAAGGTGGACAGAGATAGGATGTTCCAGAGAGGGGACACAGAAACAAGGGATTACAACTGTAAGCTGAAGACTCAGACGAGTCACAGGGACGTTAGGAAGTATTTCTTCAGTCATAGAGTCGTCAGGAAGTGGAATAGCCTAGCAAGTGAAGTAGTGGAGGCAGGAACCATACATAGTTTTAAGAAGAGGTATGATAAAGCTCAGGAAGCAGAGAGGGAGGGGACCTAGTAGCGATCAGTGAAGAGGCGGGGCCAGAAGCTGAGTCTCGACCTCTGCAACCACAATTAGGTGAGAACAATTAGGTGAGTACACACACACACACACACACACACACACACACACACACACACACAGGTCTCCCACCCTCACAGGCCCCCCAAACCACAGTGTTGGAAAGGAAACTGATGGTATGGTACACAAACACTGATGGAATAACAAATAAGTGGGAGGAGTGGCATGAAAGAGTCAAAGAAGCATCACCGGACATCATAGCTCTCACAGAAACCAAGCTTACAGGTATGATAACAGATGCCATCTTTCCAACGGGATACCAAATCCTGAGGAAAGACAGAGGGAACAGGGGGGGTGGAGGAGTGGCGTTGCTGATCAAAAATCGCTGGAATTTTGATGAGCTGGAGAGATGAGACAGCGGAGAAGAAAGTGATTACATAGTGGGAACACTTCACTCTGGAGGTCCCAAGGTGGTAATAGCAGTGATGTATAACCCACCACAGAACAGCAGGAGGCCAAGGCAAGAGTACGACGAGAGCAATAGAGCGATGGTTGACACACTGGCTAGAGTGGCCAGAAGAGCTCATGCATGCAGGGCAAAGCTCCTGATCATGGGTGACTTTAACCACAAGGAGATCGATTGGGAGAACTTGGACCCACATGGGGGCCAAGATACATGGAGGGCTAAGATGATGGAGGTGGTACTGGAAAACTTCATGTGCCAACACGTAAGGGACACTACAAGAGAGAGAGGAGAGGATGAACCAGCAAGGCTGGACTTAGTATTCACCTTGAGTAGTGCAGATATCGAGGACATCACATATGAAAGACCCCTTGGGGCCAGTGACCATGTGGTTTTAAGCTTCGAATACACAGTAGAGCTACAAGTGGAGGGAGAAGCAGGAAGGCCAGGACGAATGAAGCCAAACTACAAGAAAGGGGACTACACAGGAATGAGGAACTACCTGAACGGGGTTCAGTGGGACAGAGAACTGGCAGGGAAGCCAGTTAATGAGATGATGGAATATGTAGCAACAAAATGCAAGGAGGCTGAGGAGAGGTTTGTACCCAAGGGTAACAGGATTAATGAAAAAGCCAGGATGAGCCCATCGTTTACCCAAAGGTGCAGGGAGGCAAAAACCAAGTGTGCTAGGGAATGGAAGAAATATAGAAGGCAAAGGACCCAGGAGAATAAGGAGGACAGTCGTAGAGCCAGAAACGAATATGCACAGATAAGAAGGGAGGCCCAAAGACAATATGAAAATGACATAGCAGCGAAAGCCAAATCAGACCCGAAACTGTTGTACAGCCACATCAGGAGGAAAACAACAGTCAAGGACCAGGTAATCAGGCTAAGGAAGGAAGGAGGAGAGACAACAAGAAATGACCGTGAAGTATGTGAAGAACTCAACAAGAGATTCAAAGAAGTGTTCACAGAGGAGACAGAAGGGACTCCAGAAAGACGGAGAGGTGGGGCACACCACCAAGTGCTGGACACAGTGCACACAACCGAGGAAGAAGTGAAGAGGCTTCTGAGTGAGCTAGATACCTCAAAGGCAATGGGGCCAGATAACAGATAACATGCCTGAGGCATGGAAGACAGCAAATGTAGTCCCAATCTTTAAAAAAGGAGACAGACATGAAGCATTAAACTACAGACCAGTGTCACTGACATGTATAGTATGCAAAATCATGGAGAAGATTATCAGGAGAAGAGTGGTGGAACACCTAGAAAGGAATGATCTCATCAACAGCAGCCAACATGGTTTCAGGGACGGGAAATCCTGTGTCGCAAACCTACTGGAGTTCTATGACATGGTGACAGCAGTAAGACAAGATAGAGAGGGGTGGGTGGATTGCATTTTCTTGGACTGCAAGAAGGCGTTTGACACAGTTCCACACAAGAGATTGGTGCAAAAACTGGAGGACCAAGCAGGGATAACAGGGAAGGCACTACAATGGATCAGGGAATACTTGTCAGGAAGACAGCAGCGAGTCATGGTACGTGGCGAGGTGTCAGAGTGGGCACCTGTGACCAGCGGGGTCCCGCAGGGGTCAGTCCTAGGACCAGTGCTGTTTCTGGTACTTGTGAACGACATGACGGAAGGAATAGACTCTGAGGTGTCCCTGTTTGCAGATGACGTGAAGTTGATGAGAAGAATTCACTCGATCGAAGACCAGGCAGAACTACAAAGGGATCTGGACAGGCTGCAGACCTGGTCCAGCAATTGGCTCCTGGAGTTCAATCCCACCAAGTGCAAAGTCATGAAGATTGGGGAAGGGCAAAGAAGGCCGCAGACGGAGTACAGTCTAGGGGGTCAGAGACTACAAACCTCACTCAAGGAAAAAGATCTTGGGGTGAGTATAACACCAGGCACATCTCCTGAAGCGCACATCAACCAAATAACTGCTGCAGCATATGGGCGCCTAGCAAACCTCAGAATAGCATTCCGACATCTTAATAAGGAATCATTCAGGACCCTGTACACCGTGTACGTTAGGCCCATATTGGAGTATGCGGCACCAGTTTGGAACCCACACCTAGCCAAGCACGTGAAGAAACTAGAGAAAGTGCAAAGGTTTGCAACAAGACTAGTCCCAGAGCTAAGAGGTATGTCCTACGAGGAGAGGTTAAGGGAAATCAACCTGACGACACTGGAGGACAGGAGAGATAGGGGGGACATGATAACGACATACAAAATACTGAGAGGAATTGACAAGGTGGACAAAGACAGGATGTTCCAGAGATTGGACACAGTAACAAGGGGACACAGTTGGAAGCTGAAGACACAGATGAATCACAGGGATGTTAGGAAGTATTTCTTCAGCCACAGAGTAGTCAGTAAGTGGAATAGTTTGGGAAGCGATGTAGTGGAGGCAGGATCCATACATAGCTTTAAGCAGAGGTATGATAAAGCTCACGGCTCAGGGAGAGTGACCTAGTAGCGATCAGTGAAGAGGCGGGGCCAGGAGCTCGGACTCGACCCCCGCAACCTCAACTAGGTGAGTACACACACACACACACACACACACACACACACACACACACACACACACACACACACACACACACACACACACACACACACACACACACACACACTGTTACGCAGAGGTGCAATTATGATGTATATGTCTTTCATATTTGTTCATCTTTCTAATAATACATTGCGATTACCATCGTTAAATGCTAAAACCAGAGTAATCACCTTTATAATATTAGATATTCATTTTCATCTTTCCCATTTTTCATTATGTATATATTTATTCTAGTAACTACCAATTTGTTTGTTTGGCCTCACCTCTACTGCACTCGCCTGAAGCAGCTGACGTCAGGTGTGAGCGGGGTTGACGTCAGGTGTGAGTGGGGTTGACGTCAGGTGTGAGTGGGGTTGACGTCAGGTGTGAGTGGGGTTGACGTCAGGTGTGAGTGGGGTTGACGTCAGGTGTGAGTGGGGTTGACGTCAGGTGTGAGTGGGGTAGAATTAGCAGAACAACACTTCTCTCAGTCTTGAGAAGGTCTTCTCTACTTACTCGTTGACTTTGACTGAGAAGTTATTCAGCAGTATAATATTATTCTCTTAGTTACTTAAGAGTAGATTATTTGTAAAACTCTCACCAAGTAAAATCTCTTCAGTGTTTAAAGAGATTTCAATTAAGCTTGGATCGTCTCTGGTTTGAGTGACCATGTAACTTTATCAAATTCTTATGTAAATTCCCATTCAGTCGGAAAATGTAATTGTTAACGATATATAAGTTATAAGTCTGTTAAGTGTTATTTCTTTATAAGTAAAGGTACCATTTTAAAATACTATATAGAATTTCACATAAATTACTTTACATTAAAAACAAGTCTTCAAGCAATCTTTTCATCACCACATCGTACAAATCCTTATTACGATTTTCCATAAGTATATTAGATATTAAACATCTCCTATATTCAGGCCTAATATATTACTAATTCTAAGGTCAATCGTAATAAATGGGGACCTACTGTCCGGGAGACTGAACCTTGAAATGCGCACCTTTAAGCATACACACTTATAAAATATGGCTGAATTATCTGCCAGGTTTGAAGACCTTGAACGACTGAATGCGTTAAAGTTATAAACTTGTTGGCAAATAGCAAAATCTCTCGGAGTAAAATAATACAAACACTACACTGCTGTTACCCTACGAGCTATCATTCGGAATTTACTTTTTCCAGAATCCCCAGGAGAAGACTTCGGCGAGGAATTAGATGATGATGAAAGTCTAATTTCACAACTTGACCAGCAGTCATTAGTAAATGACATGGAAGTGCCTTCAGTAGTTACTAAGGACACATCAACGAGACCCAAGACTCCAAGACCAGTTTGGTCTCAAGCTCAGACCACTTGGGAAACCCTAGACTTCACCGGTAGTACACCAGGAACTGTAACATTCTCTACGTTGACGGAACCAAGAGCTCCTGTGAGGAATAATCCAGAGTTTTCCCAATGGAAATCCATTCAAATTCCTCCAGCGATCCACTCTCCTGAACAATTCGAGAGATTAGAACGCTTCTTGATATTACAAACTACGTACATTGAAGCCCAACGTAAGTTTAAACATGAAGAGTTTGAAAGAGAATCCATCAGACGTGATAGACAACTCGACCCAGGAAAAACTGCATCTCGTCCGATACCAAGAGTCGAAACGTTCAATGTTCATCAAGCGGCCACCATTGTTCCCAGAATCTGTGAAGAAAACCTCGACGCATTTTTTGAAGCCTTTGAAAACCAGGCTCAAATTATGAAGTGGCCCAGGGAACATTGGGCTGCCCTGATACACACTACCTTGACGGGAAAAGCACAGGCTAGCACGACGTCCTTACCCTTCGACCAATACTCTCACTATGAGACAAAGAAAACTGTATTGGACGCCTACGACTTGTTGCCTGCTAGTTATCTAAGGTCATTCCGAACTTTGAAGCGCAACCCACAGCAGTCCTGGGTAGAGTTTGCCCGAGGAAAACAAGCAGCATTTGAGAGATGGCTTAGGGCTTCAAACTGCAATACAGTGGAATCCCTTTCTAAATTGATTTTAAATGAAGACTTCCTCAATTATTTGACGGACGACCTACATACTTACCTTATCGGACGTTCAGCCCCAACGCTAATAGAAACTGCTTCGATAGCTGATCATTATGAGATAGCTCACCAGATGACGGGTAAGAGTAAACGTCAAGAGGCTTTTCGGAAAAATCCCAAGAAAGATTCAAAGCTTGAAAGAAGAGAGTATACGGTGCTTTCTCCAAACTGGGATAGTAATTCCAGTTATGGAAAATGTTCGAGTCTTAAAAAGGAAGATGTTCCCCAACGGATTTGTAATTACTGCCACAAATCGGGACATTTGGAAAACCAATGTAGAAAGAAAAATGAACGGAACTATGAAAATCCCAGGAGATACCCTACTCAAGTGATCTCCCAGGTCCAAGCTAAAGCACAGCCTGTAGGAACGAACTTGGAGTCGTCCCGTCCAGAGACCCAACAGACGAGATGACTACATTCTGAAACTGAGGTACGCGAGGCCATGGAACCTTACCTTCCTACAGGAAAAGTCGGCCTCGAAGAAAAAAGGTTAGTTAACGTCACTACATTTCGAGACACAGGGAGTTATCTGTCTTTATTGAGGACAGACGTATTACCCCTTGATAATCACTCTGACACCAAGATAGAAGTCTTGTTAGAGGCTTATGGTGGCGCCTTAATTAAAGTACCATTGCATAAAGTGTTTTTGGAAATCCCCGACTATGTGGGTTGGATAACTGTTGGCGTATCTAGTAAAGAATTCCCCATTCAGGTTGTTGGACTGTTGATCGGAAATGATGTATACCACCAACGTATTTGTAAAGAATCGATGGTGATAAATAACTCTTCTGAAACCCACTATGCTTTAGAAGCATTAAACGAAGGTCCAGCATTATTTCCCTTAAACATTATTACTCGTGCTATGTCTCGCTCCGCAGATTGTGAAGAGCCATCTGAAAATAAAGACCTGGGTTTAGATTTGCTATTCAGTAATGCAATACAAACTGGATCCTTTAAACCTAGTCAAGCCATGATTAACCCAGAGTGTTCCGCTGGAAAAGGTCTCGGACGAAATGATCTGATTCAGGCTCAAACTTTAGATCCAGACCTGAATCATTATAGAAGTATAGCAGTTTCTGAGGAACAGGCCAAAGTATTAGAAAACTGTTATTATTACAAGGATGGTATCTTTATGAAAAAGGAGAAAAGTAATGGTTCCAAAGACGTGAGGAGTTTAGAAGTATTGCCAACTTCTTTCCGAGACACCACTCTTGAATTTTCTCATAATAGTCCTCTAGGTGGACATCTTGGAACAAGGAAGACTTTAGGAAAAATAGTAAAACATTTTTATTGGCCTAAGATGGGGGAAAAGGTGAGTAAATATGTTAAAGAATGTCATATTTGCCAGAAGGCAGGTAAGCCTGCTCATAAACCCTCCCCGGCCACCCTGATTCTTATTCCTGCACGAGGAGAACCTTTCTCTCATCTAATTATTGATTGTGTGGCACCCCTGCCGAAGACCCGTCAGGGAACATAAGAACATAAGAAAGGAGGAACACTGCAGGAGGCCTGTTGGCCCATACTAGGCAGATCCTTTACAATTCATCCCACTAACAAAACATTTGCCCAACCCAATTTTCAATGCCACCCAAGAAATAAGCTCTGATGTGAAAGTCCCACTCAAATCCAACCCCTCCCACTCATGTACTTATCCAACCTAAATTTGAAACTACCCAAAGTCCCAGCCTCAATAACCCAACTAGGTAGAGTGTTCCACTCATCAACTACCCTATTTCCAAACCAATACTTTCCTATGTCCTTTCTAAATCTAAACTTATCTAATTTAAATCCATTACTGCGGGTTCTCTCTTGGAGAGACATCCTCAAGACCTTATTAATATCCCCTTTATTAATACCTATCTTCCACTTATACACTTCGATCAGGTCTCCCCTCATTCTTCGTCTAACAAGTGAATGTAACTTAAGAGTCTTCAATCTTTCTTCATAAGGAAGATTTCTAATGCTATGTATTAATTTAGTCATCCTACGCTGAATGTTTTCTAACGAATTTATGTCCATTCTGTAATATGGAGACCAGAACTGAGCTGCATAATCTAGGTGAGGCCTTACTAATGATGTATAAAGCTGCAGTATGACCTCTGGACTTCTGTTGCTTACTCTTCTTGATATAAATCCCAGTAATCTATTTGCCTTATTACGTACGCTTAGGCATTGCTGTCTTGGTTTAAGGTTGCTGCTCACCATAACCCCCAAGTCCTTTTCGCAATCTGTATGGCTAAGTTCTACATCATTTAACTTATAAGTACTAGGGTTATGGGCACTCCCAAGCTTCAGAACCTTGCATTTATCTACATTGAACTGCATCTGCCACTTTTCTGACCAAGAATAGAGTTTGTTTAAATCCTCCTGAAGTTCCATAACCTCTACGTTTGAATCAATTATCCTACCTATCTTTGTGTCATCGGCGAATTTGCTCATATCACTAGTAATTCCCTCATCAAGATCATTGATAAATATTATAAACAACAACGGGCCCAAGACTGATCCCTGTGGAACGCCACGCGATGGACACTCTCTGCATCCTGTCAGTGAGCCATGACTCGATCCACGTGAGCACTTTTCCCCCAATGCCATGAGCTGCCACTTTCTTTAACAGTCTATGGTGCGGAACTCTATCAAAAGCCTTACTAAAATCTAAGTAAATAATATAAAATTCTTTATCGTGGTCAACAGCCTCAAAAGCTTTACTGAAGAAAGTTAATAAATTAGTTAGACAAGACCGGCCTCTTGTGAATCCATGCTGAGTATCATTAATCAAGCTATGCTTATCGAGATGGCTTCTTATAACTCAGCTATAATTTATTTACAATCATGGATACTAGTACAAGATATCCGGAAGCTATCCCTGTTAGGAAAATTACTTCTCGGGTGATTGTTCGTTCCTTATTAAATTCTTTTCTTAAGTGGGAATCCCCAGAGAAATTCAGTCAGACCAAGGAACGAACTTTACTTCTAAAACTTTCAGAGAAGCAATGTCCCACTTGGGTATTGAATCTTTGTTGTCCACGAGTTATCACCCTCAATCCCAAGGAGCTCTGGAACGCTTTCACCAGACTAAAATCTATGCTAAGAGCATATTGTGAACAGTTTTCCCAAGATTGGGATGAGGGGATACCTTTATTATTGTTTGCATTACGAAACAGTGAACAAGAGATTACGAGTTTCACTCCGTTTGAACTCATCTACGGGCATCAGTTCCGAGGCCCACTGGCAGTATTGAAAGATACTTGGACTGGCAAGACAACATCCTCTACAAAATCATCACCAGCTCTGATGCAGGAACGTTTGTCTTTTGCTAGAGACTTAGCCGCAGAAAATTTGGTGAATGCTCAAAGGAAAATGAAAATTTGGTACGACAAACGAGCGAAACTCCGTTCATTTCAACCTAAAGATTTAGTAACGGTTCAGAGGTTAGTTTCCGGTCATGCTCTCTTACCACGTTACCAAGGTCCTTATGAAGTCGTGAGTAAAGAAAATGATGTAAATTATGTAGTTAAGATACCTGGAAAAAGGAACAAAGTATTTCACATAAATCAACTGAAATCTTATCATTCCAAAACACTACCTACCACATCCATCACTACCTTATCTACAATCAGAGAAAATACTTCATCAGAAGGTGTCAAAAGAGCCGACGCTCATCTTAAAAATTCTGAAGCTCTACTCAATCTCGATAAACTTCTTAACAATCTGGACGATTCATAAAGGCAAGAAATAAGTAACCTAATATTGAATTATAAAAGCTTATTTGGAGATGTGCCAAAAACTTATACTCTGGGCTATCACGAAGTCGAGCTCCTCGATTCGCGTCCAATCAAACAACTACCTGATAGAGTGAGGCCAGCTAAATATCAGATGTTGTGTTCATTCTCAGAGAATGAACACTGAAACAAGCTGCCTCATTCCAGTTTATATTTGTACAACCTATTTTTATGTTACCCAAGTAATAGCTTTTATATCCTTTTACTCATGTACGAATTAATTGCTCTACCATATTGTATTACTTTTGTCACTACCACTACTACTACTACTACTACTACTACCACTAGTGAACATCGAAATGGTACCTCACTAGTATTCACCTCACTCTGAGCCTTTATATACCCTCTGCGTCCATGTATTGTTTGTAATGGCTTGATAAAGCTACTGGAGAGCGAAACTTTGCCACAATAAATGTCACATTAGTTGCACTTGTGTCCTTTTACTTTACATATTGTCGGTAATTCTACCAACTTTATTAACATACTGTAGGTGAAGCATCACTTAGTTTTGTAATAAAAGGATAAATTTTGAGTAGAGAGTATTCTTGTCCTTATGGTATATAATATATTATTTATGACAGTAACTGGCATGGTGATGCCATCAAGATGTAGAAAAAGACACATGTACAGTTCAGGACATTATTGAAGGAAACATTTGACCGTGAATGGCTGTATTAGGACTAAAAGAGCCACTCATGACAAAACATTTCGTTTAATAAATGTCTTGAACTGTACATAAACATCTTTTTTCATATAGCATTTTTGTGTCATTTTCTGCAGAGCAAACAAAAATTCCTGCACACAACACAAACACCTGAGAAGGCATGTTCCAAGGCAGCCAGTCTGGGATGACGTCAAAGATACTGTACACTGTTATTCACCCGTCAAGGAAGGTGCCTTGATCCAAGAAACTGGGCTTTTGCTGTTTTGGATTGAACATGATTGCTGTCCACTTTGTCAGGTAATGCACGACCCATACAGGTTTAACACTTCCCCATGAGTTAAATGATAACTATGTTGCTCATTTACCTTACCCTTCAAGTGAGGGGGTTCTTGGTCCAAGGTAGTAGGTATAGATTTCCCTTGGATTGAACCTAATTGCTTTTCAATCCTAATGTGCTTATGACCCTTTTGGGTTTAATGCTTCCCACAATTATAATAATGATAAATGACTTTATTCTGGTGAGAAATTCTTGGTCTAAGCTCTCTGATGACTGGGCCTTTACACAGTGTGGGGATTATGACCTTTGTTGTCTTGGTCTTAATGGGTGAAATTTGACTCCCTCAAGAAGGCCATGGCATATAGTGGCCTTATTAAGCACTATCCTGTGTGACTGTCATGCACTGCAACCTGCATATTCCTTATTTCCTCATGCATCATCATTGTTGTTCAGAGAAAGCAGTGACAATGATGACACAGAGTTCTAGTGTAATGGTGATAACTCAGAACTTAAAGCTTTCTCTGATGAGAGATTTAGGCCTTGCTAAAGATTTTGCTCAGATTTTAGGTACCAGACTTAAAAAAAATATTGACTCCTGGTACATTATTCTCCTGGTATTGGAACTAGGAAAAAAAGTTTGCTCTGTATTTTAAACAAAGTGATTTGGTTTGCTATGCAGATGTTATTGGTTTAATAGAAGTTTGGTGTGAAATATAAAGTTGATGAATAAAGACTTTACATTGATTCCTCTATAAGAAGTTTTAAGACAGCCCTAAGCAATGGTAAAAAAGTATGCCTATGTATCTGGGTCACTCTGTGCACCTGAAGGAAAATGAAGATCTCAGGCTGGTTATGAATAAGATTAACCACAAAGACCACAGTTAGATGGTGAGTGGGGACTTAAAGGTCCTTGGACACAATTGAAATGCACAAAGTTTCCATTTTTTGTGTGAATAGGCTAGCAGCCAAGAGTCTACACTGGTCCTAGCAGCGTTGTATGACCCTTATGGGTTTAGCACTTAGTTATAAATATAATAATAATAATACACTGGCCCTAGAAACAATGGCCAAGTAGAAGCCAACTTACACCAAGGACAAGGAATGTAATACGGAACAGTACAAAAAATGTTCTCTTGCTTCCTCTGCACATAAAACTTGGCTCAATGAACCAATTTGTTAAAGCTTACTGTGAGATTGAGACACTTTTTGAGATCGGGTGATGATATCCCCTATAGTTTCCTACAGCTTTTTCCTGGGGATCAGTTACTGTAGTGCAAGGGTTCTATAATTTTGTGGGACAGGGGTAGGATGCTGGCCACTTGGAAGACTGCCAACACACTTCCTATTCTTAAGCCAGGGAAATGTTCAGCACTGCTTCAGTCTTACTGACCATTTTTTCTTACAAGCTGTATCAGAAGAATCATGGAAAGTATGGTGTGTCAGAGATTGTTTGGCCATCTGAAAGTGGCAAGGGTCTCCATTTATACCGAAATAGCTTTCACATGGGGAGATCCTCTTGTGGCTCTAGCAGCAGTGGTTCTTTTCTGAGGAGCAAATTTTTGCTTATGGTCTCCCACAATATTGAGAGAGCTTATGATATAGACTGGTCCTTTGGCCTGCTGTGTAAGTTGTAGAGATATAAGGTTGGTAAAGAAATAGCAGCTTCCTAGATTCTCAGTGTTTCAGAGTTCAGGTGGAGAGAAAGGATTTTTTTTTTTTAAGAGGTGCTCATAAATGGTCAAAATGCTATATGCAGACAATGGTTTAATCAAGGTTTGGGGGTGGGTTTGCATCTTTTGGTATATGATATATACTTTCTTCACCAAGTGGCTATCTTGACAACTTCCTGCTGTGAGGTCATATGGGGAGGTACTTTTCCAGACTGATGTGCCCCCTATCTTGGAGTTTGGCAGGATAAAAGATTAACATGGGGTCTGCAGGTGAATCATCTATGCAACTCTTCATTCCATGTCTGACTACTGCTTGCTGAGCTTGGAAGGTGGACAGGAAGATGTGCATGATAAACCTTATGCTTGCACAGTTGTGTTTGTAGTATGTGGGTTTCCATCTTACCTCGGAAGCAGAGCAGTATCTTGGTAAGTTGGATGTCATTCAGTATAAAGTCCCTCATACTGCGCTCAGCACGTTACGTTCAACATGGATGCCTCATTTAGAGGTTGAAACAAATGTCCTGCTGCCCCAGCATTGTTGACTTCTGGATCTGCAGTATGCTTGCCATGCCAAGACACTCAAGAATCACCCTATGCATCATCTCATCTGGGAATTTTATGTGTTTCAGTTGTACATTTGGACTTCCACTGGTGGCAGACAGAAAAGAGGACCTGGCCTGGAATGGCAGGGTTTTCCTCCACTCTGAGGGTAGGTGGAGGGAAATCCACCTCTGAGTCCTTGGGATTGGGACACTGTTTCCTGGACTTATGAAGGAGCTTATCCGAGCAACATTTAATCGAGTACACATGTTGAGGTTGGTGTGGGGCTCGGCGAATGCTTATGTAGACAAACATGGATATTATGAGCCATACAGCTTGCCTCCATATGTGCACACATATGCAGCATAGTGCTGTTTGGGTTGGACTGGATGCTCATGTGCAGTATATTCAGAAGTAGGGATCTTCGGTGGTGACTTGGTGGGTATTTTTTTTTTGTGATTTCATGGGGTGTTGAGTAAGTTTATTTAGGTACAGGTACACATAAATACAATTACATAAAGTATCATATACATCCTCTCCTCACTTAGCAATATACTCATTTACTGATACCTCGGACTTACGACAGGCTCTCTGACCAGTATTCATACCTAAATGATGTACAGTGGACCCCTGGATTATGTAGTTGTTGGGTTTCGTAATATTCGGAATAAGTAACGTTTTTTTTTTGTCAAAATATTGGCTTGGTGATCGTCATTGAACTCGTTAATAGTCATTCGTCCCAAACGTGTCCGCGCGCTGACACACCATTTACAGCCAGTGTGCCATTGTTTATCAGCTAATAAGGATGATCCCACACATTCATACAATACATTTTGTACTATTCCATTCTTTTCAGTGCAGAGCCATACTCTCAGAGGGGAATTTTAGGCCTAGCATGCCAGTGAAAATAATATTAGAACTTTTTTGTCAGAGGAAAGACAGTCTCCCTAATAACAGTGTGTATACATAGTGTTGTAATGTGTACCACAGTGGTACTGTAGTATATACTTAGATAATAAATGATAAGGTGAAATTTAAAACTGAAGTGTTAGGCCTAAAGAGGCAGGTTCATGTTTATTTATTTATTTATTTATTTATTTATTTATTAATCTGAACATGATACATTGGAGTACAAAAAAAATACAGTGGTTAAGTGTAACATGCCTAAGCCCCTTGTATGCAGAGCATTATGGGCAGGCTTAAAATTAACTTAAGATTAACAAAACAATGATATATTCAGTGGTAAACATTATTGTAAACAGATAACAATTAAGCACAAATGAGTATTTCAAAGACAGGTCATGTGGTCCTTTACTGTGTTGCTGAGCATTCAGTAGAATGGAGTATTCTGTTAGGTAATGTAATTAAAAATAACAAAGTTTGATTGGGTCACAGGTTAAACATTTATGAGATACAGTTATTCAGTATTTATTTAGTTGTGGGTGAGTAGGTGATTTTTAAGTAGAGACTTGAATTTATAAACAGACAGTGTTTCTTTTATATTCACAGAAAAATAATGCACAGAAAAATAATGCACTAGAAGACAAAAAGAATGCAGATGTAATATATACAGACTTTGCAAAAGCCTTCGACAAGTGTGACCATGGCGTAATAGCGCACAAAATGCGTGCTAAAGGAATAACAGGAAAAGTCAGTCGATGGATCTATAATTTCCTCACTAACAGAACACAGAGAGTAGTCGTCAACAGAGTAAAGTCCGAGGCAGCTACGGTGAAAAGCTCTGTTCCACAAGGCACAGTACTCGCTCCCATCTTGTTCCTCATCCTCATATCCGACATAGACAAGGATGTCAGCCACAGCACCATGTCTTCCTTTGCAGATGACACCCGAATCTGCATGACAGTGTCTTCCATTGCAGACACTGCAAGGCTCCAGGCGGACATCAACCAAATCTTTCAGTGGGCTGCAGAAAACAATATGAAGTTCAACGATGAGAAATTTCAATTACTCAGATATGGTAAACATGAGGAAATTAAATCTTCATCAGAGTACAAAACAAATTCTGGCCACAAAATAGAGCGAAACACCAACGTAAAAGACCTGGGAGTGATCATGTCGGAGGATCTCACCTTTAAGGACCATAACATTGTATCAATCGCATCTGCTAGAAAAATGACAGGATGGATAATGAGAACCTTCAAAACTAGGGAGGTCAAGCCCATGATGACACTCTTCAGGTCACTTGTTCTATCTAGGCTGGAATATTGCTGCACACTAACAGCACCTTTCAAGGCAGGTGAAATTGCTGACCTAGAAAATGTACAGAGAACTTTCACGGCGCGCATAACGGAGATAAAACACCTCAATTACTGGGAGCGCTTGAGGTTCCTAAACCTGTATTCCCTGGAACGCAGGAGGGAGAGATACATGATTATATACACCTGGAAAATCCTAGAGGGACTATTACCAAACTTGCACACGAAAATCACTCACTACGAAAGCAAAAGACTTGGCAGACGATGCACCATCCCCCCAATGAAAAGCAGGGGTGTCACTAGCACATTAAGAGACCATACAATAAGTGTCAGGGGCCCGAGACTGTTCAACTGCCTCCCAGTACACATAAGGGGGATTACCAACAGACCCCTGGCAGTCTTCAAGCTGGCACTGGACAAGCACCTAAAGTCAGTTCCTGATCAGCCGGGCTGTGGCTCGTACGTTGGTTTGCGTGCAGCCAGCAGCAACAGCCTGGTTGATCAGGCTCTGATCCACCAGGAGGCCTGGTTACAGACCGGGCCGCGGGGGCGTTGACCCCCGGAACTCTCTCCAGGTAAACTCCAGGTAAACAGGTAATGAATTCCAGATTTTTGGGCCTTTTATGTGCATTGAGTTTTTGCATAGTGTGAGATGGACACGAGGAACATCAAAGAGTGATCTGTGCCTTGTGTTATGGTCATGTGTTCTGTTGAGGTTGGTAAGGAGATGTTTGAGGGGAGGGTTCTATGTATGTAGAAGGTAGTACAAGAATGGTATACAATACCGACAAAATGAAATTGAGACACATGTGCAACATCTGGGTGTCTTTATTGTAGATGTTTCGCCATCCACTGGCTTTATCAATACAAATTCCAGGACATAACTTGTACAACCTGTCAGACACTGCAACATCATGGAAGCTTGATTCTGAGGACATGTACATAACCTTCTAGACTACGACAACTACTACTACAACTAATCCATCTCTTTGGGTTGGACCTACTTCCAATGGGGAATCCCGCCTATCAGTGACTATGCCCTCGTCTGCTACCCGTCCCACTTCCACCTGACGTTACTATATAAGCGTCAGGCGCTCTTCGCACCTACTTCTAGGTTGAGGGACTGATTACCTCATCTTCTGTACATAGTTCTCCTGTCTTCAAGTTATGTCCTGGAATTTGTATTGATAAAGCCAGTGGATGGTGAAACGTCTACAATAATGACACCCAGATGTTGCACATGTCTCTCAATTTCATGTAGTAGGTACAATAATAAGTATGGATGTTTTATATGGTGAGTAGGTTTAGAGTTTTGAATATTGGTGGAGTGTGCTGCCTGTAGTGGGAATTTGTTATCATTCTGACTACAGTCTTTTGTTGGGTAATTAATGGTCTGAGATGGTTTATTTTTGCTGAGCCCAATGCACAAATTCCATAGGTGAGATAGGGGTAAATATGTGAGTGATATAGGGCCAGTAGGGCTGACTGTGGAACATAGTACCGTAACTTCGATAGTATGCCTACGGTCTTGGAAATTTTCTTGGAAATTTGTTGTATGTGTTTGAAATCTGAGTCTATTATCAAGGTGGATTCCTAAGAATTTTCCCTCTGTGAGCTTTGTGATAGGTGATCGATTTATCATGATGTTAAGAGGGATATCTGTAGCTCTGTTTCCAAACTGAATGAAGTAGGTTTTATCAATGTTGAGTGTAAGTTTGTTAGTCCTCATCCAGGTAAACATTTTCTGTAACTCGGTATTCACAGTATTGGCTATCATGACTGGGCTCGGGTGAGAGAAGTCGTATATAGTGTCATCTGCAAATAGTGTGTGTTTGAGTAGTTGTGATGCATTTGGTAGGTCATTTATGTAAAGGAGAAAGAGAAGAGGGCCAAGGACACTTCCCTGTGGGACACCAACTGTAATTGGCTGTGCGGAAGAGTTTGCTCCATTTGTGTACACCTATTGGCTTCTGTTGCTGAGGTATGACTTTAGGTAGTTGAGGGAGTGCCCTCTTATACCACAGTGTGACAATTTTATGTGGAGCAAGTCATGGTCAACTGTATCAAAAGCTTTACGTAAATCAATGAAGATCCCCAGTGGGACTTCTTTTTTCTCTAGTGCAGTGTATATTTGTTCTAGCATGTGTATAATAGCATCATTCCTATTTTTATTAGGCCTGAACCCAAACTAACAGGGGTTGAGTATGTTGTGGGAGATGAGGTTGGAATAGGTTCGCATATGAATTAATTTTTCGAAGATTTTAGAGAGGGGGTGTGAGTTGGATATTGGCCTATAGTTATTCAAGTCTGTTTGGTCTCCTCCTTTATGGATCGGGGTGACCCTTGCTATTTTGAGAACTGTAGGGAAGGTAGAGGATTCGATGGATTTGTTAAAGAGTGTTGCAATGATTGGTGACAGCACTTGCAACGCTTTTTTGTATATAAAGGGTGGTAAGGTATTTAAATATCCTGTCTTGTATTTTAGTGTGTTGATAATAAGGGAGACTTCTGTTGAGCTAGTCAGAGCTAGGAACAGTGTGTTCGGGTAGTCGCCAGTGAGGTAGTCATTGGGTGGGTATTTGAGCTTGGGATTTTATTGGCAAGGTTTTTTCCTATGATGGAGAAGAAATCATTATTGAGTCTGTTTGCTGTTTCAGTTGGTGGGAGTTGGGGATCACCTGGTTTTGTTAGTTCAATTGCGCTATTTCGTGATATCTTTTTTGTTCCTAGAATTTCTGATAGGGTTTTCCAGGTCTTTTCTATATTACCTTTTAAGTTGGATAATCTGTTATCATAATACAATTTTTTAGCCCTTCTTATCAGGCTGGTTAAGATTGACGAGTAACGTTTTGTTTGGTCTCTGGTTATGTGACCCATTCTGTACTGTTTTTCATATTGGTGCTTTGTATTTATGGATTTGAGGATGCTGGGTGTTAGCCAGGGACTGTTCAGTCTTTTAGCTGTCATCTGTTTAGTTTTTTTTAGGGCAGTGCTTGTTATAGAGGTATTGGGTCTTTTTTAGAAAATTATTAATACATTCGTCAATATCTGTATAGATTTCTAGCTCAGTGTGCCAGTCAATGTTTGTAACTGCTGTTGTGAAGTTATTAATGGCTGCCTCATTGTGAAGTCTGAAAGTGACTTTAGTAGTGTCTTGGGGTAATTTGCCTAGATTAGTTATGAGGAAGGTAGGGTAGTGGTCTGTGGTATTATCTGTGATTATGCCTGATTTTAAAGGGGATATGGTGTTGGTCCAGATGCAGTCTAGTAGGGAAACACTAGTCTCTGTAATTCTTGTAGGTTTTGTTACTGTTGGTAGCAACAAGCAGTTACTCATAGTATTTGTGAATTCAGTAATGTGTGGGTCCTGGTCTTGCAGGAGATTTATAATAAAGTCACCTGAGAGTAATAAATGATCTTTATTCATGTGTGCGTCAGTTATCATACTTCCTAGGTTTTCACTAAAATGGCTAATGTTTGACTGTGGTACTCTGTAGATGTTTATCACTGTGAGAGGTTTTTGTAGGTTTTTGGATTTGAATTTAGCTATTATATATTCCCCATGTTCATCCCTTGTGCAAGTATTAGTGATACATTCTAGTTGGTCTGTGTAGTATACAGCTGTGCCACCCCCTTGTTGATCTGGCCTACAGTTGTGTATGGCTGTGTAACCAGGAATGGGGAATTTAATAATGCTACGAGGTCATTGTAATGTTTGCTTAAAGATCTGACATTGTAATTAAAGACAGTTATGTTGTTGTTGGCTCTGAGAAGTGCCTTTGATTGTTCTGCTGTGTAGTAATTACAGTTACTGTTTGATTCATTTAAGTCATTCAATAAGAGGTTGGTATCAGGATCAATGCTAAACAGTTGCTATCAGTCGCCAGAACCCTCCCACACAAGTCGGCTAGTGTACCTGACCAGGGAGTAATAAATGATAAGGTGAAATTTAGATAATAAATGACAAGGTGAAATTTAAAACTGAAGTGTTAGGCCTAAAGAGGCAGGTTCATGTTGTAAACAGTTGCTGTCAGTGGCCAGGACCCTCCCAAACAGGTCGGCTAGTGTACCTGACCAGGGAGTAAAACATTGTTACGACTTTTACTTCCTTTAAATGACCAAGTTTGGACATCTTTCCGTCAGCTCGAGGCGAGAACCCGTTGCACCGAGCGAGGTACGCGGAGTAGAACGTCCAAGAGCACCAGTCCGAAGGCCTCACTAAATAATTCAATCAGTAGTAGCGAAGGGTGGTGTGTACAAAGGGCAGGGACGTAGTCAGCGCAAGCTGATGACTTGCACTTATTGGGAATTCCTCGTTGATGGGAAAAAATTGCAAGCCCCAATCCCTATCATGAAGGGGTTTGAACGGGTTACCCGCTTCTCTCGGAGAGGAAGAACACGCTGATCCCTTCAGTGTAGTGCACATGCGGCCCAGAACATCTAAGGGCATCACAGACCTGTTATTGCTCAATCTCGTGTTGAAATACAAAGAGGTGCAAAATCTCGAGGAAATACAAAAAAGTGTACAGTTTTGTAGAAATATGATAAACAGTGTATAGTTGTTAGTACAGTGGACCCTCAGTTAATGATGCCATTGGATAGCAATAAAATCGGATACCAATACGTTTTTGCGTCAAAATATTGGCTCTGCTAACAATAAAAAACTCAAGTTAAAGACATTCATCTAGAACATGTCCGTGTGGCCTGAGCCGCCTGGCCCGCCCGGCCACTCCAGTGTGGCCAGTGTGCCATTGTTCACAAAGTTAGTGCGGACAATTCCACACGTATATGCAATCCATTTTGTATTCATTATTTTTAGTGCTTGTAACTGCTAAATAAGCCACCATGGGCTCAAAGAAAGCTTCTAGTGCCAGCCCTGTGGTAAAGAGGGTAAGAGATACTATTGAATTGAAGAAAGAGATTATCACAAAATACAAAAGTGGAGTGTGTGTCTCAGAGTTGGCCAGGTTATATAACAAACCCCATTCAACCATCGCTACTATCTTGGCCAAGGAAAAGGCAATCAAGGAAGCTGTTGTTACGAATGGTGCAAATATGCTTACAAAACAGAGATCGCAAATACTACTCGAAGATGTGGAGAGACTGTTGTTGGAGTGGCTTAACGAGACACAATTATCCAAGAAACAATTAACCCCAGAAGGTTAGTCACCCAGGATAACCCAAGAAAGTCAAAGCATCATCGAGGACTGTCTAACTTATTTCCATTGGGGTCCTTAATCTTGTTCCCCAGGATGCAACCCACACCATTTGACTAACACCCAGGTGAACAGGAAAAAATGCCTGGAACTAGTGCTCATATTGATGAACTTAAGGCCAGCAAAGGCTGGTGTGAGAGATTTAAGAATTGTAGTGGCATACACAGTCTGATAAGGCATGGCGAAGCTGAAAAATCTCAACCCCAATAAGTGTTCAATTGTGACAAAACAGGCCTGTTCTGGAAGAAAATGCCTAACAGGACCTACATTACTCAGGAGGAAAAGGCACTCCCAGGACACAAGCCTATGAAAGACAGGCTAACTCTCATGTTTTGTTGTAATGCTAGTGAAGCCTTTACTTGTGTATCACTCTGAAAATCCCAGTGTGTTCAAGAAAAACAGTGTCTCATCACTCATCAGTACTCTTCAATAAAGGTAAGTGTCATTTTAGTATTTATTCATGAATTTATTCTGTATGCCTCATTGTTTTCTGTGTAGGGAAATGTATATTTCATGTAAAAAAAAATATTTTTTTTAAATACTTTTGGGTGCCTAGAACGGATTAATTGGATTTCCATTATTTCTTATGGGGAAAATTAATTCGGAAAACGATAAAGTGGGTTAAGGAGAAGCTCTCTGGAACGGATTAATATCGTTAACTGAGGGTCCACTGGACTTACTGTGATGGAGTGAAGTATACAGTTTGTGGTAAACCTGTAATTAGCAGCGGTCACAATGTACACACCGAAAATCATTATTCCTCCAGTAATCTTCATCTACAGAAGCCACTGGCACCAAAATACCCAAGTTATACTTTCTGTATCAAACTGAACACATATTATTCTGTTTAATATTTTTTTCCAGTAGTCCTTTTCATGAGCTAGTCCAAAATCACCCAGTGAGCCTAATCTGGATTTGCCTGGATTTGTCCAATGACCGGATTCAAATGGATTCATTGATAACAAGGTATCCTCTGACTGGTTTCATTAACTGACTGGGCTTTATGCACCCTCATCAAACACCTGAACAGTAACTACAATACTTGGCAACTCTTCTAGCTAGCTAGAAGAGTTGCAAAGTATTGTAAGATGACCACCACCATGAAGATCTATGTAGTCTGCAGAAAGGGCAAGGGACGTAAACAGGCCTGGATTGCTTGCAATCTCTGTGGTCAATGGTCCCATGGTATATGCAGGAATTTTAAACCAGTGACCACACTTGACATAAACCCAGAGAGATGTTTTTGGGTCTGCCCAAACGAGATACAGCTGTATGAGAAAATTACATCTGTATTAAAAGACAAGAACACAAATAAAACATCCTTCTTGAAAGACCTGACTAGCGCAAGCTAGTCAGGTAAAACTCACACCCACCCACAGCCACTCATGTATTTATCCAACCTATTTTTAAAACTACACAACGCCTTAGCGTCTGGGGAGGGTCGATGGTGCTCGTGCAAGCAGCAGATCCCTGGGCAACTTGCTGCTGTTTGCAATGGCTGTCTGCCGAGGAGAGACAGGCACCTAGCAACATCTGTTGTTGGGGCAATGGATGAATTCCCTACTATGTTAACTGCTCATTACTCTGTAATTTGTCTATGATTGTAATCATGTCATAACGTGTTTGTCATTCATTACCTTTGAAACTTGTCATGATTGTGACCAGCTCTACCTGGAGCTCATTACCTTTGTAAATTCTCATGATTAATGTGCTTATGATTCATTACCTTTGCAATTATTCATGAGTGTGACCAGCTCAACCTGGAGCTCATTACCTTTGTAACTTGGTCATGATTATGACAAGACCTAGTTCATTACCTTTGTAACTTGCTCAGCTATCAAAACTTTGGAGTCCAGTCCCTGGACCAATTATGTACCTCTGTAATCTTTTGACTACCGCCCACAGGATGGGTATGGGGTGCATAATAAACATATTAAACTAACTATGACGGTACTCAGGAGTTTGTTCAACTCATCCACAACTCTGTTACCAAACCAGTGCTTTCCTATATCCTTCCTGAATCTGAATTTTTCCAATTTAAGGCCATTGCTGCGAGTCCTGTCTATGTTAGATATTTTTTTAACACGCTATTTATATCCCCTTTATTAATTCCTGTTTTCCATTTATACACCTCAGTTATATTCCCCATAATTTTACACCTTTCTAGAGAGTGCAGATTCAAGGACCTCAGTCTATCCTCATGGGGAAGATTTCTGATACATGGGATCAACTTTGTCATCCTCCTCTGTACGTTTTTCAGTGCATTTATATCCATTCTGTAATACGGTGACCAAAACTGCGCAGCATAATGTAAATGAGGCCTAACCAAATATATATAGAGTTGAAGAACAACCTGAGGACTTCTATTATTTATACTTCTTGATATGAAGCCAAGGTTTCTTTTAGCTCTATTGCGAACACTAATGCACTGTTGTCTTGGTTTTAGATTACTACTAATCAGAACTCCTAAATCCTTTTCGCAATCCGTAATATTAAGATCTACATTTAGTTTATATGTGGCATGGTTATTTTCCTGTCCAACATTTAGAACTTTGCATTTGTCTATATTAAACTGCATGTGCCACTTCTCCGACAACTGCAAGAGTTTATTCAAACCATCCTCGAGTGCTCTAATTAGAATGAATTGGATGGCCTATTTTGGTGTCATCAGCAAATTTACTTATGTCGCTATTTATTCCCTCATCTGTGTTGTTTATGTAGTGTGAACAACAAGGGGCCCAACACTGACCCCTGTGCCTGGAAGGAAAAAAAAAACTGGCAAGAAATGGCAGAAATCGTGCACCAAATCCAATCATTTGTCAGGTGGAATCACAGATGGCCTCCACTCCAAACCAACAGACACAGATATTAGTGCAAGGAAAAAAAAGTCCTCCCCAGTACCACCAACCTGATGACATTCTTTTTTGCAAATATACAGGGTCTAAAGCCTGCAACGAACAACAAAATACCTTTCATCCGCTGACTACTTGCAGAGGCAAATGCAATGTTCGCGGCTTTCACAGAGACCCACATAAAGAATCACTTGGACAACGAAATATGGATCCCAGGTGACAACCTATGCAGATGCTACAGAGTGAACAGGCAAAATATGGGGGGGGGGGGGGTTGGCCTGTATATAGCAGAGTCACTTATTTGCTCAGAACTGATAAATGCCTCAAATGATGTAGTTGAAGTTTTAGCAGTAAAGATCGAGAACCAAAATCTGGTCATTGTAGTAGTCAACAAGCCTCCAGATGCAACGTCTCAACAATTCCATGAACAGCTGTTGAAAATTGACCACTGTCTGGAAAATCTTCCAGCTCCTGCTCCCAACATCTTGCTCCTGGGAGGATTTCAACTTAAGGCACCTAAAATGGAGGAATATAGCAAATAATGTTGTTGCAGTGATAACACCAGGAGGCAGCTCTGACGAGAACTCACACACACAGGAGCTTTTAAATCTCTGCACAAAATTCAACTTAAACCAGCAAATAATAGAGCCTACTAGACTGGAGAATACACTGGACCTCATCTTCACTGACAATGATGATCTGATACGAAATGTCACTCATATCAAAAACAATATACTCAGATCACAACATAATCGAGGTTCAGACATGTATGCGCGGAGCCCCAGACCGACATAATGAGATTAGTCACGAGGGAGCAATCACCAAATTCAACTTCAGTAACAAGAACATAAAGTGGGACCAAGTAAACCAAGTGCTAAACGATATAAGCTGGGAAGATAGACTAAGCAACACAGACCCCAACTTATGCCTAGAACAGATTAACTCTGTGGCACTCGATGTATGCTCAAGGCATATTCCTTTAAGAAAAAGGAGGAGTAGATGTAAAATAGAAAGAGACAGGCGCTCCGTTTACAGGCGAAGGAAAAGAATAACAGAGCGGCTAAAAGAGGCCATTATATCTGCAATGCGTAGGAAGACGCTGGTCAGAGAAATAGCAAACATCGAACTAAAGCTAAAGAAATCTTATAGGAGTCAGGAATCGCGGGAAGAACTTAAAGCCATAAATGAAATCGAAAGAAGCCCAAAGTATTTCTTTTCTTATACCAAATCAAAGTCGAGAACAACATCCAGTATTGGGCCCCTACTTAAACAAGATGGGTCCTACACAGATGACAGCAAGGAAATGAGTGAGCTACTCAAGTCCCAATATTTATTTATTTATTTATTTATTTATTAACAATTTGAGCATACATACAGAGGTACAAAAAATACAGATAAGAGCAGCATGCCAAAGCCACTTATACTATGCATAGCATTACGGGCTGGCTTAAAATTAACTAAGCAATGATGAAATCAATGATAATACATTATTGTAAACAGATAACTATAAAGCACAAATGAGTATTACAAAGACAGGTCATATGGTTGCATGCATTGTTGTAAACCATACCCCCGGCCGGGATTGAACCCGCGGTCATAGTCATGCATTGTTGTACATTCAGTCGTATGGAGTATTCTGTTAGGTAGTGTATTTAAAAAATAATAAAGTTAGATTGGGTTTTAGGTTTAACATTTATGTGATATAATTGTGAGAAACATTTAAGATATACAATTTATAAGGTTCAGTTATTCAGTATTTATTTGGTTTTGGGTGATTTAGATAGATTTTGCCACCGAAGTGGCTAGTTTATTGTGCACCCCATATCCATCCTGTGGACGGTAGCGCGAGAGCATATGGATACACAAAAGGCCTAGGAACTAGGCCCCAAAGGGTTAACAGGAATACATATGGATTTATATCTACATATCTATAGTTCACTTATCTGTTACAAGCAAATTTAGGAAATTTGCTTAGTATATCTGGTATCTTATTTTCATTAATAAGATATCTTGACATGTCACATAGGTTATTATACTGTCTGTCTCTGTATTCCTCAATAAGTGGACAATTAAGCACATAGTGTTCAAGAGAGTGACCATATGCCTGATCACATAATTTACATTTAGTTTGATCATCATCTGTGTGTCTCCCAAACTGCCAGAAGTACTTGTAACCAAGCCTAAGCCTGGCCACTACAACATCAGTCAGTCTGTTCACATTGCAAGTTGCTCCATAAACATACTTATCTACGTTCATGTTATCATAGTGGGTTATAGATCTACTCAGGCTTCTAACTGCATTCCTATAACAATCATTTTCATTATTTACTTCTCTCCTAATATTATTCCTAATGCTAGACACAGTTATACCAAAGTTATATTCTACATTCTCCTTCTCGATACTCTTCTTGGCTAACATATCAACTTTATCATGAAGGAGTAATCCAATGTGTGATGGGATCCATAGCAATTGTACATTAATTCCTTTGTCCCTAATTTTTGAGTATCTATACCTGGCTTCCCCAATGAGCATGTTGTTGGAGTCATTACATGAGTCAAGAGCCTTCAATGATGACATAGAATCAGTAATGATGATAGAGTCAAGCTCAGTGTCATAGGTTAGCTTTAGCGCCATTAGGATTGCAAACAATTCAGTTTGCAGTGTAGACGCCCAGTTGTTAATTCTTATGCCTAACTCAACAAATTTATTATCGTTCTTAACTAGGGAGGTGGCAACAAGAGCAGATGCAGCCCTGCCAGAAGACTCCTGTTTAGATCCATCAGTGTATATAACTTGTGATAACTTGTTACTACCAGCTAGGTGAGAAATTTCTTCTTGAGCAGTTGCTCTAACAAGAGATTTAAGGAAGGGATTACTAGCAATGAGCTTCTTGGGAGGGACTTGTAGGTATGTGATATTAAATGAACACATCTTCCATGGAGGGGTGAAATGCTCTTGTTGCCTACAGTGATACAGTTCATGCAGGTTATAAAACTTAATGCAATTGCACGTTTTCACAATCCATTTAGATCTGTGTGTATTTACCTCTAGACACTTGGTAAGATTCACTGTGACAGTGTCTGGTTCGTTTCTCAACATTCTAATACCGAGTACAGTGTTAATTTCAACAATCCTATCACTGATACTAGAAATACCAAGCTCCTTCCTCATGTTAAGAACTTTTGTAGATCTGGGACAGCCAAGAATAATCCTGAGAGCTTCATTTTGCATTAACTCCAAGGGTCGGAGAGAACTTTCTCTAGCTAATATCAACATGGGAGCAGCATAATCAATTAAGGACCTAACATAGGCTATGTACATCATTCTCACGATTCTCACATTTGCACCATAGTTGGGATTGTAGCCAGCAACAGCTTTGAGAGCATTTAGCCTAGCTTTACATTTCTTGTTTAGTTGTGGTATAGTGGATTTGTTAAAGGGTACATCTACACCAAGATATCTGTAAGTTTTAACGTAGCTAATGATTTCACCCTGCAAATAGATGGGTGGGGGATGTCGTTTGCTTGTTAATATCTTAGTTTTAGAGGAAGATATTATGAGGCCTAGTCGATTACAAATTGCTTGAACTTCATTAAGAATGGTATTCATCTTCTTATGCCCTGTTGTATGGATCATGATATCATCAGCATAGCTTATAGCTATATGTTTAGGTGAGGCAGGTAGAGCATTTAGGAGAGCATTAATCAGAATATTAAATAGCATGGGACTAAGAACTCCTCCCTGCGGTGTACCTAAAGACATTTCTTTAGAATCACTTCTGAAGCCTTGGTAAAGGACAGAGGATACTCTGTTTGACAGGTATCCTATTATCCAGCAGAGTAAGCTACCACCAATATTCATTTTGGCTAGTTCATGTAGTATAACGGTTCTGTTCGCAATATCAAATGCAGATTTTAGATCAAGAAAAGTGGTAAAACTAGTAGAGGTGTGTGCAGTGAGAAAGGTGGAAATACAGTTCTGCACACTTTTACCTTTCATGAACCCATAGAGGTAGGGGGAAAGTTGGTGTCTGATTCTGTAGTACAGTCTGTTAAGCATCATTCTTTCAAAAGTTTTACAAAGACAACTAGTTAAGGAGATCGGCCTAAATGTATCAGGCTGTTGGGGCTTAGGGATAGGCACAATGAGACTATTGGTCCAGGAAGTAGGAAGAACGCCCTCAATGTAACTGAGATTATACAGTGCCAACAAAGGGTTATCAGGCACGTGCCTTAGAGTTCTGAGAATATCATAGGTTATACCATCCTCTCCAGGAGCAGTTGATCGACCTTTGGTTAATGCATTATCTAATTCATACTCGGTAAAGAGGCAATCACTCTTATCAATATTTTGGCTCATAAAATTAATCAGTTTCAACATTTCTTCAGAAGTACTCTCTAAATTTTTTCTAATATGAGATGGAAGGCTTTCATGCCTGGATGTTTTGGACCAGTCATTTATGAGGTCATTTGCTTTTTCAAGAGGAAAGGGATGAGCAACATTGCCAGTCTTTTTCCTGGTTATTTTATTTATACCTTTCCAAGCCAAACTCAAAGGGGTGGACCTATTTAATCCACTAACAAACTGTTCCCATTCCTGTTGCCTAAGTTCTTCCTTTCTATTCCTTGCATTTGTTAGTGCAGCTTGGAACGTTCTGAGCAGGTCTGGGGTTCTACATTCACGGTATGCTTTACCAATCCTCCTAGCTGCATGTGTTAGATTGCGCAGCTGTGGATCATTATAGTATTTACATTGGTTTTTATTGTTATTTATAGTGGATTGTTTTTGTTTCCTATTCCTGCCCACTTGATCTGTGAGAACACTCTCAATAGTGGTAATTAAATCATCATTAAATTTTTGTGTGCCAATGGGCTCGTAATTCTTATACCATTGATCCAAGTGGTTAATAAAGTTGTCTCTGTGTTCTGGTTTGAGAATAAGTTTCCTTCTTCTGTATTTAGCTCCTTGATTGCTGGAGATGTGATCAAGATTGACAGTTGTTAGTCTTGGGAAGTGATCAGATAGAAGATCATCAACTATGACAGAGTCATGCATCGTATATGATGTATTAAATCCAAGACACAGATCTAGTATGCCACCATATATGTGAGTAGGCTCAGTAGTGCCCACAATTCGAACATTATCATGCTCATTTAGCAATCTCACTAGTTTAGTTCCATTGGTGTTTGTTATAGACCCACCAATATTCTTATGTCTGGCATTAAAATCTCCAAGAATGATGGTAGGTTCACTATTGATGCGATCTGGTAAAGCATCAGGTCGAAGCTGGTTCGCTGGGGCATAGAGATTAAAAATGTTTATGGAAAAATCGCCTGCATGTACTTTGACACCATGATACTGCATGTTAACTCGACTCTGCAAGGAAAGGAGTGAATGTGGCAAGCTCTTTCTGACATACATCACACAACAGTTGGTTGACCTTAGGTTATAAGCTGCATATCCAGGCAAGTTTGGTGGAGGTGCTCCATCTTTCAATCTACATTCCTGCAAACAGATGACATCAATATTCTTGGTTGCACTAATATGATGTAAGTCAGGCAACCGCTTCCTGATGGAAGCAATGTTCCATGAAAAGATTTGTAATGTATCCATTGTAGTGAGTTATTACAATCTCTTGCTCATAAGATGGTAAAACTATTATGCTTTGGCTACAGTGTGCAGATACTTAAGAGCAAATAGCATAGTTTGTACGTCTTTATCTTCAGGACCTTTATTTTTAAGCATTTTTCGGCATATTGGCAGCCAGTTCCAAGGCAAGTCTTGAAGGCAAGAGTTATGGGCTTCTTTCTCACAAATTGCTGGAAGCTGAACGGAGATTGCTGCACTTTTGACATCATCACCATGCTCAAGATCATCATCCTGATTACATATATTTATTAAGCTTGTCAGGATCTGTTCAAGATGCTCAATTTTTTTCTGGAAAGTTGTTATAATATGAGGAAGGTCAGGCGAATCCAATGCCTCTCCGGAGGATGGCACTTCTGGGTTAGTGCTTTCTTTAACACCTATCACCTTAACAGGTACCATGGTTACATTAGTGTTCTCTGTTTCATCATTCATTGCAGGTAGGTCCTGTGCATCTGACTCATCTCCAATTTCCAGGGAGGTTACCTGTGTGGTGTCCGTCTGACTGTTGTAGTTGTGTGTATTGGGAGAAATGACAAACTCATCCCCATATTCAGGTGTAGCCATAGGTATCTGTAGTGGCAGACCAGTAGTTCCATATGTGCTAGCAGGGATGGCTAGCTCCTCCACAGCTGGTGTGTGTGATGGCATTCTGGTATCACCAGAATCCTTTGCAGTGAGGTGGGGTTCTTGCACACTTTGCAGAGGTTCAGTCTCAGATCTGGCTGTGGTAGACTGGATGGCCCCATCCTCAGTTACCATTAAAGGACTGTTATCAGGTTTACATCGAAGGTTGTTTGGGTTCTGACTGCAGTCCTTGTGGGAAACTGTAACCCCAACTTCTTTACAGTTAATACACTTAAATTTTCGGCTGTCAGGGCCTACTGTGCATTCTCTAGTGGAATGTTTCCCAGCACACTTACCACACCAAGAATGTAGTATTCCACAGTCTACTGCAACATGGCCATAGTGCTGGCATTAGGGGGTAGGTACACTTCGATGTTTAGGAAACGTAAACCATGCACCCAGATATTCCGGGGGAGGGGCACAGGACCTACCCAACTGGCAATAATTTGGGATTTTCCTTTAAGTCTTTTAGGCTTGATGATATGCTCACTTAGAGTCAGATGGGATGGGTCCATGCAGAGAGGGTATCCAAAGATTATGATACTGACCCATTTTTTAAAGTGGTGAGTGTCTGATGGAGGTCGGAGCAGCTTAATATCCCCATAAGGTGTACTAAGTAGATCATTGATCAGCTCTTTATTCTGTTCCACAAACACAAAGTTGTGTGTGTTTTTCCTAAATTGGATCCTTGAGTTAGGATGCTTGTTTACAGCTTCCATTAGCCATGCACACTTAGCAGGCAGCGGGGTGTTGTCAGAGAAGTTCAGCTTAACACATTCTTCCTTTGAAGAAAGACTTCTTGCAGCCTCTGTGCACCAAGGACGTTTAGTATCACATTGTGTACGAGTCAAGTGAGTCTGACTACGTCGACGCTCTAGCCCTTTCTCACTTTTTCTCTTTTGTTTACTTTTAAAGGTCTGGAAGCTATCATCATTTCCATCACCTGCAGAAATAGGTTCCTCTATGACAGTTGCCATGTTTGCCAGTGATGATATCTGGTGTAAGACTCACAACACAAGAATTCCTCGCTTATCTTTCCCTTATAGCTTATGCAAGAGCAAATATTCACTACAAAGTCAGAAGTCCAAAATAGATCACAAGACACAAGTGCTCAAGTTCAATGAACACCTCCAACCATACTCTACCCAGACCACCACCACTCAATACGACACACACCCCACCAAAAACACACTCAGAGACCTCTTGTATGTGTGTTAATAATATGGTACATATAATGATATAATGGATGGTACAGGCGAGGTCTTACACCTTATTACAAATTACAAAGATGAAAAGAGAGAGAGAGAGAGAGAGAGAGAGAGAGAGAGAGAGAGAGAGACAAAGTAGGTAATATTGAGCATAAAATTAGAATTCTGTCATACATCACATTAAACAAGAGGTTCAAATTCAATGATAACTTCCACTTGAGTTAGTTCAGGCTACTGCCACCTAATGTACCTCACTGAAGTAATAATATAACAGACATCACAATGAATGCTGAAGACAATCTCTTACCCCAACCATAGATTGTAAACAGTATTACTAAAAAAAAAAAAAAAAAAAAGGTAATGTTACAATGACAATGAGATAAATCACTCTGGTCGACTTCCTTGATCCATCCTGGGTAACTCACACGTTACTATGTTATACATGTATGCAAGCATAAGTGTGCAGCTGTAGATAGATGAGCCAGTACCTAAACAATCTCACTTACACACGCATTACTATGTATGACAAGTGTTACCAAGTACACCAAGTGTACACTTTATCACTTAGAATACACTTTTGTTGATGTAAATATAGGTGAGAGTGGTACACCGCTGGTCGTAATAAACACACTCAACTTCTCAAGGTCACACACTAGGCCCAGCTTCTGTAGAGGTACCAGCGTTTTAATGTGTTTATTATGTGTCAGTGCGAGTCTGCAGTCATTAAATTGATGTATCAGAAGTTAAACACTACAATCCAGTTGATCAAATAGTCTAAAACAATTTACACAATGTATAACTAGAAGTATAATGATTGCAAATTGTTACTATTACAATTTTAACTAGGCGCTAGACCCACTAGATGAGATGACAAGGAACATAGATGTTAACAGGCTGACTCTTGCTTAACACAGTTGAAAGGTAACCGAATTACTCAAGTAAGAAAGTATTCATGAAACTGAACATTATGCAGGAATAAGCTTGTTCACAGTAAAAATACAAAGCATAAGTTACACACTCACATCACAGATGAACACTGCAATTTGAAATATTACTGGGAATTTAGCAGTAAAGTTTCAGTCTGAACGAGAAAATGTATTAGAAAACACAGCAATGACACTAGGACAAGCAATTTAATTATGTAACCGTATTTAATAGTTCAGTTACACTGAGCAGAGCATGTATTACACTGATTTATCAAATGTAAGGAGTCACTACACTGAAGTACACTCTGAGCCTTTTAAAGTCTTAATACAGGCTTACAAATGACAATTAACTGTTGGGGAAAGCAGCACTTAACACTTCTAGCACACGTATGACAGATGAATGTTCACTGTGTACAAGCCAATCACCACAAGCTTACTATGTTTATAAGTGAACCTCTGGCATGTCCCACTCAAAATGTCAGCACTGCAATGCTCGTCAAATTGTTCTCAAGCCACTACAGGAAACACTGGTATGCCAGCAGCACTGCAGAACGTATACAGACATGCTGGGCCCTAGGACAGCTATTACTGCAGGCTGCCTTAGCTTGTTCTGGCTAGCTTTTAGTGCTGCCCTCAAGCTTGCTTGACTGTGCTCACCAAGCCCGCGCCAACCACCCGGACACCTGCTTGCAGCAGGCAGGCAGGCACACAGGAGACACTCGCAAGATGAGCGGAGTGCGGCACAGAGGACACGGGCACTCAAGCACCCATGTGGTCTGGCAAAAAACCGCCTCTAGACCACAAGCAAATAGAGGCGAACGGCTGAGTTCCAAATCGAGGAAGGAGAAGGGACAAGGAAAGGATATTCACCTCGCTAGACACAGGCAATATGGGTGTAGTGGCCTGCAGGTCGCAGTGCAATTTTCAAGGTCATTCACTGGGCCCACAGTCGTCTCGAGAGTTACCAATCCTGTACTACTTGTTAACTCCAAACCCGCAGCACTTAACACATCTAGCACACGTGTCTTGGAATGACAGACAAATTTTCACTACATAAGAACTAGTTCTCACAACACCGAAGGTACGGCCGGAACACTGTAGAACGTTCACAAAGGCATTCTGGGCCGGTGGCCTGGTGGCTAAAGCTCCCGCTTCACACACGGAGGGCCCGGGTTCGATTCCCGGCGGGTGGAAACATTTCGACACGTGTTTCCTTACACCTGTTGTCCTGTTCACCTAGCAGCAAATAGGTACCTGGGTGTTAGTCAACTGGTGTGGGTCGCATCCTGGGGGACAAGATTAAGGACCCCAATGGAAATAAGTTAGACAGTCCTCGATGACGCACTGACTTTCTTGGGTTATCCTGGGTGGCTAACCCTTCGGGGTTAAAAATCCGAACGAAATCTTATCTTATCTTATCTAGAACAGATGTAGCCTTGGCCTTCACTGGCTGGCTTGGAGCGCTGTTTGGCCTGGATCAGCTAAACTCGCCGTTATCCCATATGTAGATAATGGCGACGAGTTAAGGGATACCGGTGAATAGGAAAGTCGAGGAAGGGACATTCACCTCACTAGACACACGCAGTATGGGTGTAAGTGGCATGCGGGTCTTATAGTGCCATTTTCAAGGTCACCCAGCAGGCCAGACATTCCTCACTCATTTTAAGCCTACGTAGGTACTGATGGTAGCACAATGTCCTAAGTCAGCGTAATCCACTCATGCAAATAGTTACAACAAATCTGCAGCACTTGCGGAACTCAGAGAGTCGAGTACCAGCGGGGCAGCAAAATACACCTCTACACTGCACGTCGTTGATAGAGGCGAACGGCTGAGTTTAAAGGAGGAGAGTTGGGGATACAGGAGGACAGCAGAGGTAACTGAGCACGCACATTCGCCTTTCTTCACATAGTCAATATGGGCGAAAGTCTCAGGCAGGTGATGCAGTGCCTCGCTCAAGGCCACAGGCTGAGGCAGACTTCTCAAGAGTTACCACACACTGCAATACTCGTAGAGATTGTTACTCTCCAAACTTGCAGAACTTCTAGCACACGTGTCTTGGAGTGAAAGACGAATTTTCAGTGTGTGGACACCTGGGTTACCAACTCACGTAGGACGTGCATGCACACTCATCGTTATTCCTCAGGTTGAGTAAGTGATCTTTGAGAAGAGACTTGAATTTATAAACAGGTAGTGTTTCTTTTATATTTACAGGTAATGAATTCCAGATTTTAGGGCCTTTTATGTGCATTGAGTTTTTGCATAGTGTGAGATGGACACGAGGAACATCAAAGAGTGATCCGTGCCTTGTGTTATGGTCATGTGTTCTGTTGAGGTTGGCAAGGAGATGTTTGAGGGGAGGGTTAATATCAGAGTTAAGTGTTCTATGTATGTAATAGGTGCAGTAATAAGTATGGATGTTTTGTATGGTGAGTAGGTTTAGTGTATTGAATATTGGTGGAGTGTGCTGCCTGTAGTGAGAATTTGTTATCATTCTAACTGCAGCCTTTTGTTGGGTAATTAGTGGTCTGAGATGGTTAATTGTTGTTGAGCCCCATGCACAAATTCCATAGGTGAGATAGGGGTAAATAAGAGAGTGATATAGGGCCAGGAGGGCTGACTGTGGAACATAGTACCGTATCTTCGATAGTATGCCTACAGTCTTGGAAATTTTCTTAGAAATTTGTTGTATATGTGTATGAAATTTGAGTCTATTATCAAGGTGGATTCCTAAGAATTTTCCCTCTGTTAGCTTTGTGATAGGTGATCCGTTTATCATTATGTTAAGAGGGACATCTGTAGCTCTGTTACCAAACTGAATGAAGTAGGTTTTGTCAATGTTTAGTGTAAGTTTGTTAGTCCTCATCCAGGCAGATATTTTCTGTAATTCGGTATTTACAGTATTGGCTAGCGTGACTGGGCTCGGGTGAGAGAAGACGTATGTAGTGTCATCTGCAAATAGTGTGGGTTTCAGTAATTGCGAAGCATTTGGAAGGTCATTTATGTATAGGAGAAAGAGAAGAGGGCCAAGGACACTTCCCTGTGGGACACCAACTGTAATTGGTTGCGCAGAAGAGTTTGCCCCATTTGCGTACACATATTGGCTTCTTTTGCTGAGGTATGACTTGAGGTAGTTGAGGGAGTGCCCTCTTATACCATAGTGTGACAATTTTACGTGGAGCAAGTCATGGTCAACTGTATCAAAAGCTTTACGTAAGTCAATGAAGATCCCCAGTGGGACTTCTTTTTTCTCTATTGCAGTGTATATATGTTCTAGCATGTGTATAATAGCATCATTAGTATTTTTATTAGGCCTGAATCCAAATTGGCAGGGGTTGAGTATGTTTTGGGAGATAAGGTAGGAGTAGATTCGTTTATGAATTAATTTTTCGAAGATTTTTGAGAGAGGGTGTAAGTTGGATATTGGCCTATAGTTATTCAACTCTGTTTGGTCTCCTCCTTTGTGGATCGGGGTGACCCTTGCTATTTTGAGTACTGTAGGGAAGGTGGAGGATTCAATGGATTTGTTAAAGAGTGTTGCAATGATTGGTGATAGCACTTGTGACAGTTTTTTGTATATAAAGGGTGGTAAGGTATTTAAATCTCCTGCCTTGTTTTTTAGTGCGTTGATAATAAGGGAGACTTCGTATGGGTTAGTCGGAGCTAGGAACAGTGTGTTCGGGTAGTTGCCGGTGAGGTAGTCATTTGGTGGGGTATCTGAGCTTGGGATTTTATTGGCAAGGTTTTGTCCTATAGTGGAGAAGAAATCATTGAGTCTGTTTGCTGTTTCTGTTGGTGGGAGTTGGGGTTCATCTGATTTTGCTAATTTTATTTCGCTATTTCGTGATATCTTTTTTGTTCCCAGAATTTCTGATAGGGTTTTCCAGGTCATCATCTGCCTGAGACTTTCGCCCATATTGACTATGTGAATAAAGGCGAATGTGCGTGCTCAGTTACCCCTGCTGTTCTCCTGTATCTACAACAGTCCGCCTTTAAACTCAGCCGTTCGCCTCTATCAACGACGTGCAGTGTAGAGGTGTATTTTGCTGCCCCGCTGGTACTCGAATATGTGAGTTCCGCAAGTGCTGCAGAGTTGTTGTAACTATTTGCATGAGTGGATTACGCTGACTTAGGACATTGTGCTACCATCAGTACCTACGTAGGCTTAAAATGAGTGAGGAATGTCTGGCTTGCTGGGTGACCTTGAAAATGGCACTATAAGACCCGCATGCCACTTACACCCATACTGCGTGTGTCTAGTGAGGTGAATGTCCCTTCCTCGACTTTCCTATTCACCGGTATCCCTTAACTCGTCGCCATTATCTACATATGGGATAAGGGCGAGTTTAGCTGATCCAGGCCAAACAGCGCTCCAAGCCAGCCAGTGAAGGCCAAGGCTACATCTGTTCTGAATCCCAGAATGCCTTTGTGAACGTTCTACAGTGTTTCCGGCCGTACCTTCGGTGTTGTGAGAACTAGTTCTTATGTAGTGAAAATTTGTCTGTCATTCCAAGACACGTGTGCTAGATGTGTTATGTGCTGCGGGTTTGGAGTAATTAACAAGTAGTACAGGGTTGGTAACTCTCGAGACGACTGTGGGCCCAGTGAATGACCTTGAAAATTGCACTGCGACCTGCAGGCCACTACACCCATATTGCCTGTGTCTAGCGAGGTGAATATCCTTTCCTTGTCCCTTCTCCTTCCTCGATTTGGAACTCAGCAGTTCGCCTCTATTTGCTTGTGGTCTAGAGGCGGTTTTTTGCCAGACCACATGGGTGCTTGAGTGCCCGTGTCCTCTGTGCCGCACTCCGCTCATCTTGCGAGTGTCTCCTGTGTGCCTGCCTGCCTGCTGCAAGCAGGTGTCCGGGTGGTTGGCACGGGCTTGGCGAGCACAGTCAAGCAAGCTTGAGGGCAGCACTAAAAGCTAGCCACAACAAGCTAAGGCAGCATGCAGTTATAGCTGTCCTAGGGTCCAGCATGTCTGTGTATACGTTCTGCAGTGCTGCTGGCATACCAGTGTTTCCTGTAGTGGCTTGAGAACAATTTGACGAGCATTGCAGTGCTGACATTTTGAGTGGGACATGCCAGAGGTTCACTTATAAACATAGTAAGCTTGTGGTGATTGGCTTGTACACAGTGAACATTCATCTGTCATACGTGTGCTAGAAGTGTTAAGTGCTGCTTTCCCCAACAGTTAATTGTCATTTGTAAGCCTGTATTAAGACTTTAAAAGGCTCAGAGTGTACTTCAGTGTAGTGACTCCTTACATTTGATAAATCAGTGTAATACATGCTCTGCTCAGTGTAACTGAACTATTAAATATGGTTACATAATTAAGTTGCTTGTCCTAGTGTCATCGTTGTGTTTTCTAATACATTTTCTCGTTCAGACTGAAACTTTACTGCTAAATTCCCAGTAATATTTCAAATTGCAGTGTTCATCTGTGATGTGAGTGTGTAACTTATGCTTTGTATTTTTACTGTGAACAAGCTTATTCCTGCATAATGTTCAGTTTCATGAATACTTTCTTATGTTAGGTAAGACACATATGCAACAGTTAGGTATCTTTATTTCGAAATAAAGATACCTAACTGTTGCATATGTGTCTTACCTAACAATCTGTCGGTATTTTATACCATTTTAATGTTCAATACTTTCTTACTTGAGTAATTCGGTTACCTTTCAACTGTGTTAAGCAAGAGTCAGCCTGTTAACATCTATGTTCCTTGCCATCTCATCTAGTGGGTCTAGCGCCTAGTTAAAATTGTAATAGTAACAATTTGCAATCATTATACTTCTAGTTATACATTGTGTAAATTGTTTTAGACTATTTGATCAACTGGATTGTAGTGTTTAACTTCTGATACACCAATTTAATGACTGCAGACTCGCACTGACACATAATAAACACATTAAAACGCTGGTACCTCTACAGAAGCTGGGCCTAGTGTGTGACCTTGAGAAGTTGAGTGTGTTTATTACGACCAGCGGTGTACCACTCTCACCTATATTTACATCAACAAAAGTGTATTCTAAGTGATAAAGTGTACACTTGGTGTACTTGGTAACACTTGTCATACATAGTAACGCGTGTGTAAGTGAGATTGTTTAGGTACTGGCTCATCTATCTACAGCTGCACACTTATGCTTGCATACATGTATAACATAGTAACGTGTGAGTTACCCAGGATGGACCAAGGAAGTCGACCAGAGTGATTTATCTCATTGTCATTGTAACATTACCTAGTTTTTTTTTTTTTTTTTTTTTTTTTTTTTTTTTAGTAATACTGTTTACAATCTATGGTTGGGGTAAGAGGTTGTCTTCAGCATTCATTGTGATGTCTGCTATATTATTACTTCAGTGAGGTACATTAGGTGGCAATAGCCTGAACTAACTCAAGTGAAAATTATCATTGAATTTGAACCTCATGTTTAATGTGATGTTTGTCAGAATTCTAATTTTATGCTCAATATTACCTACTTTGTCTCTCTCTCTCTCTCTCTTTTCATCTTTGTAATTTGTGATAAGGTGTAAGACCTCGCCTGTACCATCCATTATATCATTATATGTACCATATTATTAACACACATACAAGAGGTCTCTGAGTGTGTTTTTGGTGGGGTGTGTGTCGTATTGAGTGGTGGTGGTCTGGGTTGAGTATGGTTGGAGGTGTTCATTGAACTTGAGCACTTGTGTCTTGTGATCTATTTTGGACTTCTGACTTTGTAGTGAATATTTGCTCTTGCATAAGCTATAAGGGAAAGATAAGCAAGGAATTCTTGTGTTGTGAGTCTTACACCAGATATCATCACTGGCAAACATGGCAACTGTCATAGAGGAACCTATTTCTGCAGGTGATGGAAATGATGATAGCTTCCAGACATTTAAAAGTAAACAAAAGAGAAAAAGTGAGAAAGGGCTAGAGCGTCGACGTAGTCAGACTCACTTGACTCGTACACAATGTGATACTAAACGTCCTTGGTGCACAGAGGCTGCAAGAAGTCTTTCTTCAAAGGAAGAATGTGTTAAGCTGAACTTCCCTGACAACACCCCGCTGCCTGCTAAGTGTGCATGGCTAATGGAAGCTGTAAACAAGCATCCTAACTCAAGGATCCAATTTAGGAAAAACACACACAACTTTGTGTTTGTGGAACAGAATAAAGAGCTGATCAATGATCTACTTAGTACACCTTATGGGGATATTAAGCTGCTCCGACCTCCATCAGACACTCACCACTTTAAAAAATGGGTCAGTATCATAATCTTTGGATACCCTCTCTGCATGGACCCATCCCATATGACTCTAAGTGAGCATATCATCAACCTGGAGTTTACCTGGAGAGAGTTTCGGGGGTCAACGCCCCCGCGGCCCGGTCTGTGACCAGGCCTCCTGGTGGATCAGCGCCTGATCAACCAGGCTTTTGCTGCTGGCTGCACGCAAACCAACGTACGAGCCACAGCCCGGCTGATCAGGAACTGACTTTAGGTGCTTGTCCAGTGCCAGCTTGAAGACTGCCAGGGGTCTGTTGGTAATCCCCCTTATGTGTGCTGGGAGGCAGTTGAACAGTCTCGGGCCCCTGACACTTATTGTATGGTCTCTTAACGTGCTAGTGACACCCCTGCTTTTCATTGGGGGGATGGTGCATCGTCTGCCAAGTCTTTTGCTTTCGTAGTGAGTGATTTTCGTGTGCAAGTTCGGTACTAGTCCCTCTAGGATTTTCCAGGTGTATATAATCATGTATCTCTCCCTCCTGCGTTCCAGGGAATACAGGTTTAGAAACCTCAAGCGCTCCCAGTAATTGAGGTGTTTTATCTCCGTTATGCGCGCCGTGAAAGTTCTCTGTACATTTTCTAGGTCGGCAATTTCACCTGCCTTGAAAGGTGCTGTTAGAGTGCAGCAATATTCCAGCCTAGATAGAACAAGTGACCTGAAGAGTGTCATCATGGGCTTGGCCTCCCTAGTTTTGAAGGTTCTCATTATCCATCCTGTCATTTTTCTAGCAGATGCGATTGATACAATGTTATGGTCCTTGAAGGTGAGATCCTCCGACATAATCACTCCCAGGTCTTTGACGTTGGTGTTTCGCTCTATTTTGTGACCAGAATTTGTTTTGTACTCTGATGAAGATTTAATTTCCTCATGTTTACCATATCTGAGTAATTGAAATTTCTCATCGTTGAACTTCATATTGTTTTCTGCAGCCCACTGAAAGATTTGGTTGATGCCCGCCTGGAGCTTTGCAGTGTCTGCAATGGAAGACACTGTCATGCAGATTCGGGTGTCATCTGCAAAGGAAGACACGGTGGTGTGGCTGACATCCTTGTCTATGTCGGATATGAGGATGAGGAACAAGATGGGAGCTAGTACTGTGCCTTGTGGAACAGAGCTTTTCACCGTAGCTGCCTCGGACTTTACTCTGTTGACGACTACTCTCTGTGTTCTGTTAGTGAGGAAATTTTAGATCCATCGACCGACTTTTCCTGTTATTCCTTTAGCGCGCATTTTGTGCGCTATTACGCCATGGTCACACTTGTCGAAGGCTTTTGCAAAGTCTGTATATATTACATCTGCATTCTTTTTGTCTTCTAGTGCATTTAGGACCTTGTCATAGTGATCCAGTAGTTGAGACAGACAGGAGCGACCTGTTCTAAACCCATGTTGCCCTGGGTTGTGTAACTGATGGGTTTCTAGATGGGTGGTGATCTTGCTTCTTAGGACCCTTTCAAAGATTTTTATGATATGGGATGTTAGTGCTATTGGTCTGTAGTTCTTTGCTGTTGCTTTACTGCCCCCTTTGTGGAGTGGGGCTATGTCTGTTGTTTTTAGTAACTGAGGGACGACCCCCGTGTCCATGCTCCCTCTCCATAGGATGGAAAAGGCTCGTGATAGGGGCTTCTTGCAGTTCTTGATGAACACAGAGTTCCATGAGTCTGGCCCTGGGGCAGAGTGCATGGGCATGTCATTTATCGCCTGTTCGAAGTCATTTGGCGTCAGGATAACATCGGATAGGCTTGTGTTAATCAAATTTTGTGGCTCTCTCATAAAAAATTCATTTTGATCTTCGACTCTCAGTCTGGTTAGCGGCTTGCTAAAAACTGAGTCATATTGGGACTTGAGTAGCTCACTCATTTCCTTGCTGTCATCTGTGTAGGACCCATCTTGTTTAAGTAGGGGCCCAATACTGGGCGTTGTTCTCGATTTTGATTTGGCATAGGAGAAGAAATACTTTGGGTTTCTTTCGATTTCATTTATAGCCTTTAGTTCTTCCCGCGATTCCTGACTCCTAAAGGATTCTTTTAGCTTAAGTTCGATGCTTGCTATTTCTCTGACCAGTGTCTCCCTACGCATTTCAGATATATTGACCTCTTTTAGCCGCTCTGTTATTCTTTTCCGTCGCCTGTAAAGGGAGCGCCTGTCTCTTTCTATTTTACATCTACTCCTCCTTTTTCTTAGAGGAATAAGCCTTGTGCATACATCGAGTGCCACCGAGTTAATCTGTTCTAGGCATAAGTTTGGGTCTGTGTTGCTTAGTATATCTTCCCAGCTTATATCGGTTAGGACTTGGTTTACTTGGTCCCACTTTATGTTTTTGTTATTGAAGTTGAATTTGGTGAATGTTCCCTCGTGACTAGTCTCATTTTGTCGGTCTGGGGCTCCTCGCATACATGTCTGAACCTCAATTATGTTGTGATCTGAGTATATTGTTTTTGATATGGTGACATTTCTTATCAGATCATCATTGTTAGTGAATATGAGGTCTAGTGTATTCTCCAGTCTAGTAGGCTCTATTATTTGCTGGTTTAAATTGAATTTTGTGCAGAGATTTAAAAGCTCGTGTGAGTGTGAGTTTTCATCAGAGCTGCCTCCTGGTGTTATTACTGCAACAATATTATTTGCTATATTCCTCCATTTTAGGTGCCTTAAGTTGAAATCCCCCAGGAGCAAGATGTTGGGTGCAGGAGCTGGAAGATTTTCCAGACAGTGGTCAATTTTTAACAGCTGTTCCTGGAATTGCTGGGATGTTGCATCCGGAGGCTTGTAGACTACCACAATGACTAGGTTTTGGTTCTCGACCTTTACTGCTAAAACTTCCACTAAAAGACTTAAATGAAAATCCCAAATTATTGCCAGTTGGGTAGGTCCTGTGCCCCTCCCCCGGAATATCTTTTTCAAATTCAAATTCAAAGTTTATTCTCTATAAGGATTACAATGCTGAGTTTACAGAAATTTGGTTATTGTTTGGTTTACATGTAGTAAAATTGTGATTACAGAGTGTACCACTAGAACGCTTAGCATGGCTAGGCATTTCGGGCATACTTAGTTTTATTCTTAATTGTAAAATATTACAAATTATGAGGTAAGTTGGTATTATGGCTAAGTGACTAAATACTAGTTTGTGAGTTTAGCAATGTGAATGCTTTTGTTTTGGCACAGTATATAGTTTCAGTATTGGAGTATCACAGGATTCATTATTTTAAGACTAAGACTGAGATTAATATTTCTGTTTATGGTCAAATGAGTGAGCGAGTGTAAGTGTGAACCACCAGGTGGTATTCGTGTAGTTAGTTGACGGGGTGTATCAGGGAGATAAGATGTTTTCTAATGGTAGTTTTGAAGGTGATGAATGTGTCTGCAGTTCTAGAGTTCTCAGGTAGGGTATTCCAGATTTTAGGGCCTTTGACATACATTGAATTTTTGTAAAGGTTTAGTCGGACACGGGGAATGTCGTAGAGATGTTTGTTTCTGGTGTTATGCCTGTGGGTTCTGTCACAACTATCAAGAAAGCGTTTTTGGTCAAGGTTGATATTAGAGTTTAAGGCCCTGTAGATATAGATTGCACAGTAGTAAGTGTGGATGTACTGAACTGGGAGTAAGTTTAGATCTTTGAAGAGTGGGGGGGTGTGCTGCCAGGGATGGGATTTAGTGATTATTCTTACTGCAGCTTTTTGTTGGGTTATTAATGGCTTTAGGTGTGTTGCTGCAGTTGATCCCCAAGCACAAATAGCATAGGTGAGGTATGGATAAATAAGTGAGTGGTATAGTGTGAGAAGGGCATTTTGCGGCACGTAGTATCTGTTGTGATAGAAACACAGGCCTTATCTCTAGGATTTATTGAACATAGAATCTTCATAGTACTTCTGCAACAACAAAATATAATGACTAGTACATCTAATAATGGCTTCTACAGGGATGGTGATGTCTTGCATATGTCAAGAGAAAAGTTATAACTACAGGCCACATATTTAAACTCACCATGTAATCTGCATCGCTGATAAATGGATAAAGTAGGAGAGAATCACACACCATGTGTTGGTGCCCATGACACACACCAAACTGTTGTTGTTGTTAAGGGCCCCTAGAGGTGGTGCAGTATTATCCTGCTGCTGCTCCCCACAGGACCAGTATCACTACAATCTCCCCATTCTAAAATATCAGAGACAGTAATCTCCCAAACTGTTAGTTGGGCGACGTACACGTCCCGACCTTCATAGCCCTTGAGCCTCTTCACCAGGTTCGATATTTTCCAGCGGAGTTTGATTAACTGCTGGAGCAGAATCCTCTATTTCCATAGGGGTAGTCTCAAGGGGCTTTCCAGGAGAAAACGAAGCATCTTTCACATCTATTGGTGTATCTTGAGATTCCACACTAATAGGGATTTCAACTGGGGCTAAATGTCTTGTAGATACTGTAGTCTCTTCACCATTTTGGTAGCGAATGTGGGCGTAATGTGGATTAGCTTGCAGGAGCTCTACCTCTTCCACTAAAGGATCCGTCTTGTTCATCCTACGGTGACTCTTCAGGAGAACGGGTCCAGGATGACATAACCAAGTGGGCACGGAGGCTCCCGTAGAGGAACGACGTGAATAGTTGAGGAGTCTTTCATGAGGGGTTGCATTAGTAGCTGTGCACAGCAGTGATCTAATAGAGTGAAGAGCATCAGGTAGGACAGTTTGCCAGTGTTGAACAGGTAGGTTGCGCGACTTTAATGTCATTGTAACTGCCTTCCATATAGTACCATTGAACCGCTCCACTTGACCATTGCCTTGAGGGTTGTAGCTTGTTGTTCTGCTGCAGGCAATACCTTTGCTAGCCAAAAACTCCTGAAGTTCGTTACTCATGAACGAGGATCCCCTGTCTGAATGGATATAAGCTGGCATACCAAAAATAGAGAACAACTGTGAAAGACAACTAATAACAGTTGAAGCAGCCATATTTGCACAGGGGAATACAAAGGGAAACCTTGAATATTCATCTACTATGTTAAGGAAATACCTATTCTGATTTGTGCTTGGTAGAGGTCCTTTGAAATCTATATTCAATCTTTCGAAAGGCTGGGTGGATTTTATGAGATGAGTCTTCTCTGGCTGATGAAAGTTTGGCTTGCACTCTGCACATACTCTGCATGCTCTGATCACTTGTCGCACATCTTCCACTGAGTAGGGCATGTTCTTTGATTTGACAAAATGGTACAGGCGTGTAACTCCTGGGTGACACAAAGCCTTGTGGAGAGCTGAGAGTGATTGCAAATCATGACATGCTGCTCCACAGTGGGACCTAGAGAATGCATCAGGTGAGATGTTCTCTTGACCCGGTCGGTACAGAATATCAAAGTCATAACACGATAGTTCCATCCTCCAGCGTAATATCTTGTCATTCTTTATCCTACTTTTGTGCCTCTTGTCGAACATATACATCACGGACCGTTGGTCAGTCCTTATAGTGAAATGTCTACCAGTTAAATAATGCCTCCAGTGGCGAACTGCTTCTATGATGGCCTGGGCTTCCTTTTCTACAGCAGCATAACATTTCTCTGATCCTTGAAAAGTTCTCGAAAAGAAGGCTACTGGTCGTCCTGCCTGAGATAAGACTGCAGCAATGGCAATGTCAGATGCATCCGTTTCCACTTCGAATGGTAGGGACTCATCAATGGCTTGAACTACTGAGTTTTCAATGTCCTGTTTGAGAGTATGGAAAGCGGCTTCTGCTTCCTTTGTCACAGGAAATGTGGTAGCACTCAATGGGCGGACTTTACTTGAATAGTTGCAGATCCATTGTGAGTAATAAGCAAAGAGACCAAGAGTTCTTCGGAGTGACTTTTTGTCTTGAGGCATTGGAAGTTCCCGTAGAGGTCGTAGTCGTTCAGGGTCTGGGAATATTGAACCTCCTTCCACTACATAACCAAGGATGCTAAGCCTTTTAGTTGAAAAAGTGCACTTTTCCTCATTGTAACTGATATTTTTCTTCTTGGCGGCTTCCAAAAACTTATCAAGGTTTGCATCATGTTCCTCCTGGGTCTTGCCACAAATGGTAACATTATCTAAATACGCGTAAGTTCCCATGAGTTGCTCTTCCTGAATGAGTGAATCCATAATTCGTTGGAAGCAGGCTACCCCATTGGTGACTCCAAAAGGGACTCTGGTAAACTGATACAGGCCATCACTAGCCTGAAACGCTGTGTATGGTTTATCTTCATTCCTTATAGGGACTTGATGATAGGCACTCTGCAGATCAATTATGCTAAACACGTAGTACTGAGCAATTTTGTTCACTGTATCGTCAATTCGAGGTAGAGGGTACCCATCAAGAAGTGTAAATTTGTTGATTGTCTCAGAGTAATCGATAGCCAGTCTCCGTTTCCTATAACCATCTTTAACAACAACAACCTGTGCACGCCAAGGGGAATCACTCGGTTCTATAATACCCTCCTTCAGCAGCCTCTGAGTTTCTTTCTCAATGAACATCCGATCCTCATAAGAATAGCGGCGTGACTTAGCTGATATAGGATGGCAATCCGCGGTAAGATTTGCAAACAGCTTTGGTGGGTCTACCCTTAAAGTGCTAAGTCCACAGACAACAAGAGGAGGCAGTTCACCTCCATATGTTAAGGTGACACTACCATGCAGCTTCTGAAAGTCCTGACCAAGGATAACATCAGAGCACAGTTGTGGCAGAATAGCTAAATGTACATCTTGATAATCCTTTCCATTAACTCTGAGATTTACCTTACAAAACCCTAAGGTCTGAATAGAGAGAGATGTTGATGCCATGGAAACGGTACCTGATGAGTGATGTAGAGTCAAGGAGAGCCGTTTAACTAAGTCAAGGTTGATGAAACTCTCTGAGCTGCCACTATCAATAAGACCATCTACTTCTGTTCCTTTGATGAATACTTTCACAACTGCCTTTGACAGTGAATTTGGAGTAGCCGCAGAAGTCACTGTTGCTAGAGTCGCATGATCACTGGAATGTGTGGAGGCACTAGCTCTTGTTGATGCATTAGCACGACATACTTTAGCAAAGTGACCTTTCTTGTGGCATTTATGGCACATTGCTTCACGAGCAGGACACTTTGGACGTGGATGTCTTGAAAAACCACAAAAGAAACACACCGTACCTGCTGCTGCTGTCACTGAGGCAGGTTCCCCAGTAACTTCATTGCAAGAGTCTTGGTCAGGAATTGCAGCACTTACCACTCGAGAAGGCTGAGTGGTACTGTATACTTCAGAATTCTTCTGGGCTGAATCTAGAGCTCTTGCCTGGTCAAAGGCAGCGGCTAAGTCGAGAGTTTTATTCACCAATAAACGCTGCCTTATTATTGGTGATTGCAGGCCACTGATAAAAGCATCCCTGATGGACTCTTCACAATACTGAGCAGCTGTCACTGCTTGGAAGTGACAGTCCTTACCTAAAATTTTCAGTGCTTGAAAGTATTCCTCTAAGGACTCATCAATCTGCTGGCGGCGAGTTGCAAGGCGATAGCGTGCAAAGATTTCATTTGTAGGTTTAATATACTGAGACTTGAGGGTTTTGATAGCATCTTCGTAGGTATTACACTCAGAAATAGCCTCATATATCTTAGGTGACACAAAATTGATGAGCAGACTTAGTTTATCTAGATCTTCTTTAGGAAGGGCTCCCAAGAAGTTTTCGAAAGTCTTAAACCAGTGCTTCCATTCCTGAGCAGCCGTTGATAAGCTGGGGTCACAGTCTAGCCTCTCAGGTTTCAGTAAACGCTCCATGTTGTGATGTAGTCTAGCGCAGGATCACCACCAGGTAGCCCAGGATTCTATGTTCAATAAATTGTTGTGATAGAAACACAGGCCTTATCTCTAGGCTTTATTGAACATAGAATCTTCATAGTACTTCTGCAACAACAAAATATAATGACTAGTACATCTAATAATGGCTTCTACAGGGATGGTGATGTCTTGCATATGTCAAGAGAAAAGTTATAACTACAGGCCACATATTTAAACTCACCATGTAATCTGCATCGCTGATAAATGGATAAAGTAGGAGAGAATCACACACCATGTGTTGGTGCCCATGACACACACCAAACTGTTGTTGTTGTTAAGGGCCCCTAGAGGTGGTGCAGTATTATCCTGCTGCTGCTCCCCACAGGACCAGTATCACTACAGTATCGTATCTTGGAGAGGATCCCAACCGTTTTGGATACTTTTTTGGCTATATGCTGGATATGGGTGCTGAAATTCAGGTTGTTGTCAAGGTATAAGCCTAGGAATTTTCCCCCATTATTTCTGGTAATTAGAGTGTTGTCAATCTTAATGTTAATTTGTGCATCTCCTGCTCTGCTACCAAACATAATATAGTAAGTTTTGTCAGTGTTAAGCGTAAGTTTATTGGCTGTCATCCAAGTCGATATTTTAATCAGCTCCTCATTCACAATGGTGTTGAGGGTGGCAAGATTAGAGTGAGAGATGACATAAGTCGTGTCATCAGCAAAGAGAATGGGTTTCAGGTGTTGGGATACGTTTGGAAGGTCATTGATGTATATGAGGAAGAGCAGGGGACCAAGGACACTTCCCTGCGGAACTCCAGTATCAAGTGGCCGTGTTGCTGATGCTGTGACGTACTGATACCTATTAGTAATGTAAGATTTGAAATAAGCAAGCGCATGGCCTCTTATACCGTAGTGGTCAAGTTTGTGGAGTAGGATTTCGTGGTTTACTGTGTCAAAAGCTTTTCTTAGGTCAATAAAAATTCCTAGTGGATATTCCTTATTTTCCAATGCTGTGTAAAGCAGATCTAGCATTTTTATGATTGTATCATTAGTGCTTTTATTTTTCCTGAATCCAAACTGGCAGGGGTTGAGTATGTTTTGAGCCGTTATAAATGAATACAGTCTCCTGTGCACGAGTTTCTCAAAGATTTTGGATAGCAATGGTAAGTTAGATATTGGCCTATAGTTGTTTAAGTCTGTAGGGTCACCACCTTTATGTATTGGTGTAACCCTTGCCATCTTGAGTAGTTTCGGGAAGGTGCTAGTCTCTATTGACTTGTTAAAAAGTAATGAAATAGCATGCGAAAGGACATGGGCCGCTCGCTTGTACAGTAATGGTGGGACATGAGACAGATTCCCCGAGTTATTTTTAAGTGACTTTATGATCTCAATGACTTCCGTGGGCTCAGTTGGTGCAAGATAGAAGGAATTAGGGAAAATTCCATCTAGGTAGTCCCCGGCATGGGCATTGGTATGTGGGATTTTACTGGCGAGATTAGATCCTATGTTTGAGAAGAAGTCGTTTATCTTGTTAGCTGTGTCAGTGGGATGTAGTGGTGTTTCATTAGGTTTAGTTAGGACAATATTCTTGTTTTTTCTCAGTTTGTGGGTCCCTAGAATCTGAGAGAGTGTTTTCCAGGTCTTTTTTATATCTCCTCTAGTGTCTGTGAATCTACTGGAGTAGTATAGTTGTTTGGCTTTTTTTATTACTTTGGTGTGAGCTGATGAATAGTGTTTAAGAGTATCTTTGTGTATTAAGCCCTGTCTATATTGCTTTTCATATTGGTGTTTCTAGTCAATGGATTTCAGAATGGTGCTGGTTAGCCATGGGCAACCAAGCCGTTTGTTTGTGATCTGTGCTTTCTGGGTGCATGGTTTACGTTTCCTAAACATCGAAGTGTACCTACCCCCTAAACGTAGGTGTTACAAATGCCAGCACTATGGCCATGTTGCAGTAGACTGTGGAATACTACATTCTTGGTGTGGTAAGTGTGCTGGGAAACATTCCACTAGAGAATGCACAGTAGGCCCTGACAGCCAAAAATTTAAGTGTATTAACTGTAAAGAAGTTGGGGTTACAGTTTCCCACAAGGACTGCAGTCAGAACCCAAACAACCTTCGAGGTAAACCTGATAACAGTCCTTTAATGGTAACTGAGGATGGGGCCATCCAGTCTACCACAGCCAGATCTGAGACTGAACCTCTGCAAGAACCCCACCTCACTACAAAGGATTCTGGTGATACCAGAATGCCATCACACACACCAGCTGTAGAGGAGCTAGCCATCCCTGCTAGCACATATGGAACTACTGGTCTGCCACTACAGATACCTATGGCTACACCTGAATATGGGGATGAGTTTGTCATTTCTCCCAATACACACAACTATAACAGTCAGACGGACACCACACAGGTAACCTCCCTGGAAATTGGAGATGAGTCAGATGCACAGGACCTACCTGCAATGAATGATGAAACAGAGAACACTAATGTAACCATGGTACCTGTTAAGGTGATAGGTGTTAAAGAAAGCACTAACCCAGAAGTGCCATCCTCCGGAGAGGCATTGGATTCGCCTGACCTTCCTCATACTATAACAACTTTCCAGAAAAAAATTGAGCATCTTGAACAGATCCTGACAAGTTTAATAAATATATGTAATCAGGATGATGCTCTTGAGCATGGTGATGATGTCAAAAGTGCAGCAATCTCCGTTCAGCTTCCAGCAATTTGTGAGAAAGAAGCCCATAACTCTTGCCTTCAAGACTTGCCTTATAACTGGCTGCCAAAATGCCGAAAAATGCTTAAAAATAGAGGTCCTGAAGATAAAGACGTACAAACTATGCTATTTGCTCTTAAGTATCTGCACACTGTAGTCAAAGCATAATAGTTTTTACCATCTTATGAGCAAGAGATTGTAATAACTCACTACAATGGATACATTACAAATCTTTTCATGGAACATTGCTTCCATCAGGAAGCGGTTGCCTGACTTACATCATATTAGTGCAACCAAGAATATTGATGTCATCTGTTTGCAGGAATGTAGATTGAAAGATGGAGCACCTCCACCAAACTTGCCTGGATATGCAGCTTATAACCTAAGGTCAACCAACTGTTGTGTGATGTATGTCAGAAAGAGCTTGCCACATTCACTCCTTTCCTTGCAGAGTCGAGTTAACATGCAGTATCATGGTGTCAAAGTATATGCAGGCGATTTTTCCATAAACATTTTTAATCTCTATGCCCCAGCGAACCAGCTTCGACCTGATGCTTTACCAGATCGCATCAATAGTGAACCTACCATCATTCTTGGAGATTTTAATGCCAGACATAAGAATATTGGTGGGTCTGTAACAAACACCAATGGAACTAAACTAGTGAGATTGCTAAATGAGCATGATAATGTTCGAATTGTGGGCACTACTGAGCCTACTCACATATATGGTGGCATACTAGATCTGTGTCTTGGATTTAATACATCATATACGATGCATGACTCTGTCATAGTTGATGATCTTCTATCTGATCACTTCCCAAGACTAACAACTGTCAATCTTGATCACATCTCCAGCAATCAAGGAGCTAAATACAGAAGGAGGAAACTTATTCTCAAACCAGAACACAGAGACAACTTTATTAACCACTTGGATCAATGGTATAAGAATTACGAGCCCATTGGCACACAAAAATTTAATGATGATTTAATTACCACTATTGAGAGTGTTCTCACAGATCAAGTGGGCAGGAATAGGAAACAAAAACCCTCCACTATAAATAACAATAAAAACCAATGTAAATACTATAATGATCCACAGCTGCGCAATCTAACACATGCAGCTAGGAGGATTGGTAAAGCATACCGTGAATGTAGAACCCCAGACCTGCTCAGAACGTTCCAAGCTGCACTAACAAATGCAAGGAATAGAAAGGAAGAACTTAGGCAACAGGAATGGGAACAGTTTGTTAGTGGATTAAATAGGCAGGTGAAATTGCCGACCTAGAAAATGTACAGAGAACTTTCACGGCGCGCATAACGGAGATAAAACACCTCAATTACTGGGAGCGCTTGAGGTTCCTAAACCTGTATTCCCTGGAACGCAGGCGGGAGAGATACATGATTATATACACCTGGAAAATCCTAGAGGGACTAGTACCGAACTTGCACACGAAAATCACTCACTACGAAAGCAAAAGACTTGGCAGACGATGCACCATCCCCCCAATGAAAAGCAGGGGTGTCACTAGCACGTTAAGAGACCATACAATAAGTGTCAGGGGCCCGAGACTGTTCAACTGCCTCCCAGCACACATAAGGGGGATTACCAACAGACCCCTGGCAGTCTTCAAGCTGGCACTGGACAAGCACCTAAAGTCAGTTCCTGATCAGCCGGGCTGTGGCTCGTACGTTGGTTTGCGTGCAGCCAGCAGCAACAGCCTGGTTGATCAGGCGCTGATCCACCAGGAGGCCTGGTCACAGACCGGGCCGCGGGGGCGTTGACCCCCGAAACTCTCTCCAGGTAAACTCCAGGTCCACCCCTTTGAGTTTGGCTTGGAAAGGTATAAATAAAATAACCAGGAAAAAGACTGGCAATGTTGCTCATCCCTTTCCTCTTGAAAAAGCAAATGACCTCATAAATGACTGGTCCAAAACATCCAGGCATGAAAGCCTTCCATCTCATATTAGAAAAAATTTAGAGAGTACTTCTGAAGAAATGTTGAAACTGATTAATTTTATGAGCCAAAATTTTGATGAGCGTGATTGCCTCTTTACCGAGTATGAATTAGATAATGCATTAACCAAAGGTCGATCAACTGCTCCTGGAGAGGATGGTATAGCCTATGATATTCTCAGAACTCTAAGGCACGTGCCTGATAACCCTTTGTTGGCACTGTATAATCTCAGTTACATTGAGGGCGTTCTTCCTACTTCCTAGACCAATAGTCTCATTGTGCCTATCCCTAAGCCCCAACAGCCTGATACATTTAGGCCGATCTCCTTAACTAGTTGTCTTTGTAAAACTTTTGAAAGAATGATGCTTAACAGACTGTACTACAGAATCAGACACCAACTTTCCCCCTACCTCTATGGGTTCATGAAAGGTAAAAGTGTTCAGAATTGTATTTCCACCTTTCTCACTGCACACACCTCTACTAGTTTTACCACTTTTCTTGATCTAAAATCTGCATTTGATATTGCGAACAGAACCGTTATACTACATGAACTAGCCAAAATGAATATTGGTGGTAGCTTACTCTGCTGGATAATAGGATACCTGTCAAATAGAGTATCCTCTGTCCTTTACCAAGGCTTCAGAAGTGATTCTAAAGAAATGTCTTTAGGTACACCGCAGGGAGGAGTTCTTAGTCCCATGCTATTTAATATTCTGATTAATGCTCTCCTAAATGCTCTACCTGCTTCAACTAAACATATAGCTATAAGCTATGCTGATGATATCATGATCCATACAACAGGGCATAAGAAGATGAATACCATTCTTAATGAAGTTCAAGCAATTTGTAATCGACTAGGCCTCATAATATCTTCCTCTAAAACGATCAGCTGTGGAGCGGCAGCGGCAACAGGAACCTTGTCCTCTATTTTTACTTCTACCTGAGGTTCCCAGCAGCCCAGTGATGACCTAATCAAGACCCGCATAACACTAACATATGTGGATACCCAGAATGATATAAAGCAACTGCAGAAATCACCCAAAAGTTCACAAATTACCAACAAATAGGACTCGTACTACACCTCCTACCCTGCTGCCACTGAAGTGATACTCCACTACATTCACCCAACACCCATCGCCTACTATTCACCCGAAGCCACAGCCAATGGACAAGGGTCAGAACAATAAAAGAAGATCCAGTAATCAGCTAAGGACTCCTAACATCAAAGGTGAGAGTAGTAATAACACGAGGAAAACTTGTGGTACTGCCAGCCAGGACACAACCCTCATCACCCACCAGCACCACCACAACACACGACAGACAACAACAAACATGGCCGCCGCTACAGTCCAAGATAACTCCTTCCCAGTATTTGATGTCAAGAAGATCACCGACCCAGAAATAGCTAAACTCCTTATGATTCAGAACCAAACGATCACCAAACTAACTCAAGAAATGCAGGAACTAAAGGCTAGCAATGCAGATTACCTCAACAAGATCACTGCTCTAGAACATAAACTAGACACTCTAGAACAACAAAGCAACACCCACACCCGGTCCCTAGACACCATCAACACTCTAAAAGACCAAGTCACCCTACTTACTACCAACATTACAGAGGAAAGATCAAGAGTGGACCAACAACTTGCCAATGTCATAACCAACTTCCAAGACCATAATGACCAACAGCAGCTATCTGACGCTGTTGTAGTTAACAGCAAACATCTCCCAGCCACAGTCACCCAAGAGACCTGCATGGAGACCACCCTACAGCTTATCAAGGACCACCTTCTCCTTAACATACGTAGTGATGACCTAAAGGATTGCAAACTGATGGGCTACCAAGCAGGTAAAAAAACAGTGCTGTTAAAATTCCAAACTAGCCTACAAAGAAATAACCTACTAAAAACATCTATTTCTATGAAAACTGATGTTTACATCAATGAGTGCCTTACCAAAACGAGACAAAACCTTCTTTATCGGCTAAGAAAATTGCGCTATGCCCAAAAAATCCACCAGTGCTTTGTGAGGGATGGAAAAATAGCAGTTAAGAAACAGCCCACTGGGAAGAGATACTTCATCTCCACAGAACATGACCTTAAAACATTCCTAAGTGAGGCTGGACTAACAGAATCAGAGTAAAGTGCAGATAATACCCATAGTCCACCGTTAGTGTTATATTGTCATAAATTTGTGCCCCCCTAAAATTCTAATACCCCAACTACTTTTAATTGTCATTGTTGTATTCAATGACCATTCTACCTCATAGTCTTAATTGTATTTAATATCTACAGAATCTATCTCCTTTTTTACAACTTACCACATCACTGTTCCATCTTATTTTATTATAAACTAACCATAACTTGTCTTCAATAATTCTACCTCACTTTAAAAAATACTCAATTGCCCAATTTTATTCTAAATCCCTATTATTGTCCAATTTTACTTTAAACTATATTGATCAAACTTATTGTAAACTTCTTTTATTGACCATTTTTATTTCATACTTTTTTAAACTAGTATTTTCAACTACAACTTTTATATTATACTGTCTACCATCTTACTAGCATATTATAACCAAGTCATTGCCATTTTTATTTTTATAATTTTTTTCTTTATTATTATTTTGCTACCTTAATTTGTGTATTTTATCCTGTCAATTTAAATCTAATTATACTTTAATTCTTGTAAACAACTTATATAAGACCTTAGTGCAATTACAATTGAGAGTCTTGTTCCTTTATTACATTATTAGATTAATCACAGTTTTACTCTAGCTCATTCTAGCTCAATACATAGTCAATACCAAATTCACTATACTAGACCATAGTGCAATTACTAGTGAGAGACTGGTGCTATTTGTAATTTGTATTTTTATATTATTAGACTAAACCTAGTTGTACTATAGCTCTTTCTAGCTCAATACCTAGTCAATACTAAATTCACTACATTAGACCATAGTGCAATTACTAGTGAGAGACTGGTGCTATTCTTAATTTGTATTTTTATATTATTACATTAAATTCAGTTGTACCATAGCTCATTCTAACTCAATACATAGTCAATACCAAATTCACCATATTAGACCATAGTGCAATTACTAATGAGAGACTAGTGCTATTTTTAAATTGTATTTTTATATTATTAGATTAAACCTATTGTACTTTAGCTCATTCTAGCTCAAAACATAGACTCCACAAAAGTCATTATTAGACCTTACTGCAATTACAAGTGAGAGTCTTGTTCTATTTTTAATTTGTATTTTTATATTTCTAGTTTATACCTAGTTGTACTTTAGTTCATTCCAGCACAACACATAGACAACATCAACTTCATTATGTGTAGTAGTGACTATACCCTACATGACCAAAATACTCTAGCTATATACTTGTCCAAACTTCCTACCACTACAGATATCGGTACTAGAACTCAACACACAACTCAGGATATAAATAACCATTATTTAAACCTAGAAGATGATTGATCACGTTGACCCTGATCTAAACCTCCATAATCTGACACCCAATCAAAACCTACTGGAAAGTAACTGCCTTTATTACACAGCATCACAAGCCACCACTATCCTAAACAATGCTAAAAGTCTATCAGTACTTAACTACAACATCAGGTCCTTAAGCAAACACTATGATGACCTCCTAGCACTCCTTGAATCACTAAAGACACCCTTCTCCTGCATTATTCTTACTGAGACCTGGCTTAAGCAGGACACAATAGATATCTACCCTCTACCAGGATACACAGCAATTCACAACTGCAGACCAAACCAAGTTGGGGGTGGTATTGCAATCTATTACTCTAACCAATTATCTTGTCTTAGCACCACTTGCTTTAGTGATGAATATGGGGAATACATTTTTGCTAATTTTACTGTAAAAAACCTTAAGACGCCTATAACAATCGGTGCCATTTATCGGATACCTCACACAAACATCCCAAATTTTAGTGAGAAATTAAAGTCACTAATAACAAACAGACAAATGAATAAGCACCACCTTCTCTTAGCTGGAGACTTCAACATCAACCTTGGCTTACTAGATGATCAGCCTGTAACTGATTTCATCAACAATATGAATAACACACTTCTCATACCAACAATAACTAAACCAACCAGGCTCACTGAGACAAGTGCAACCATAATAGACCACATATGGACCAATATACTAGCCCCCCTTAAATCAGGGATAATCACAGATAGCACTACAGACCACTACCCTACCTTCCTCCTGACAAACATTAGTAAACCGCCACTTGAATACAACAAAGTCTCATTTAGACTCCATGACGAGGCCTCAGTAAGGAAGTTCACAGCTGACCTAGAGACTGTTGATTGGCCTACAGAATTCTCCAAGGCCAATGGTATTGATGACTGGACAGACATTTTTCTTAACAAATTACTTAGACTATACAACAAACATTGTCCTATAAAAACAAAACAGATCACAAACAAACGGCTTGGTTGCCCATGGCTAACCAGCACCATTCTGAAATCCATTGACAAGAAACACCAATATGAAAAGCAATATAGACAGGGCTTAATACACAAAGACACTCTTAAACACTATTCATCAGCTCTCACCAAAGTAATAAAGAAAGCCAAACAACTATACTACTCCAGTAGATTCACAGACACTAGATGAGATATAAAAAAGACCTGGAAAACACTCTCTCAGATTCTAGGGACCCACAAACTGAGAAAAACCAAGAATATTGTCCTAACTAAACCTAATGAAACACCACTACATCTCACTGACATAGCTAACAAGATAAACGACTTCTTCTCAAACATAGGATCTAATCTCGCCAGTAAAATCCCACATACCAATGCCCATGCCGGGGACTACCTAGATGGGAATTTCCCTAATTCCTTCTATCTTGCACCAACTGAGCCCACAGAAGTCATTGAGATTATAAAGTCACTTAAAAATAACTCGGGGAATCTGTCTCATGTCCCACCATTTCTGTACAAGCGAGCGGCCCATGTCCTTTCGCATGCTATTTCATTACTTTTTAACAAGTCACTAGAGACTAGCACCTTCCCGAAACTACTCAAGATGGCAAGGGTTACACCAATACATAAAGGTGGTGACCCTACAGACTTAAACAACTATAGGCCAATATCTAACTTACCATTGCTATCCAAAATCTTTGAGAAACTCGTGCACAGGAGACTGTATTCATTTATAACGGCTCAAAACATACTCAACCCCTGCCAATTTGGATTCAGGAAAAATAAAAGCACTAATGATGCAATCATAAAAATGATAGATCTGCTTTACACAGCATTGGAAAATAAGGAATATCCACTAGGAATTTTTATTGACCTAAGAAAAGCTTTTGACACAGTAGACCACGACATCCTACTCCACAAACTTGATCATTACGGTATAAGAGGCCATGCGCTTGCTTATTTCAAATCTTACATTACTAATAGGTATCAGTACGTCACCATTAAAGACACAGCATCAGCAACACGGCCACTTGATGTGATGAATGGTTTTGAAAAACCGACAAGTTGAAGAATTGAGACACTTATGCAACACATGGGAATCTTTATTGAAGAAACGTTTCGCCACACAGTGGCTTCATCAGTCTAATACAAAGTTGAAATCGGTAAGGAGAGGAGAAGTTTGAGGTAATCAGTCCCTCAACCTGGAATCGATGTGTTCAGTCCATCACTCTTGTAGGAAATGCAGCATAGGGCCAGAGAGGTGGCTTATATACTGGAGAACGGTGAGGTGAAGCAGGAGGAGGCGGGATCACAGTGGGACCTGCCACTAGTGTAAGTAGGTCGTCGTCCAAAGGTTGGGCAAGCGTTGAAGTGATGGACTGAACACATCGATTCCAGGTTGAGGGACTGATTACCTCAAACTTCTCCTCTCCTTACCGATTTCAACTTTGTATTAGACTGATGAAGCCACTGTGTGGCGAAACGTTTCTTCAATAAAGATTCCCATGTGTTGCATAAGTGTCTCAATTCTTCAACTTGTCGGTTTTTCAAAACCATTCATCACATCTGTCAGACACTGCAACATCATGGGATCTTGGAACAAAGACTTCAACGCTTGCCCAACCTTTGGACGACGACCTACTTACACTAGTGGCAGGTCCCACTGTGATCCCGCCTCCTCCTGCTTCACCTCACCGTTCTCCAGTATATAAGCCACCTCTCTGGCCCTATGCTGCATTTCCTACAAGAGTGATGGACTGAACACATCGATTCCAGGTTGAGGGACTGATTACCTCAAACTTCTCCTCTCCTTACCGATTTCAACTTTGTATTAGACTGACGGCCACTTGATGCTGGAGTTCCACAGGGAAGTGTCCTTGGTCCCCTGCTCTTCCTCATATACATCAATGACCTTCCAAACGTATCCCAACACCTGAAACCCATTCTCTTTGCTGATGACACGACATATGTCATCTCTCACCCTAATCTTGCCACCCTCAACACCATTGTGAATGAGGAGCTGATTAAAATATCGACTTGGATGACAGCCAATAAACTTACGCTTAACACTGACAAAACCTACTATATTATGTTTGGTAGCAGAGCAGGAGATGCACAAATTAACATTAAGATTGACAACACTCTAATTACCAGAAATAATGGGGGAAAATTCCTAGGTTTACACCTTGACAACAACCTGAATTTCAGCACCCGTATCCAGCATATAACCAAAAAAGTATCCAAAACGGTTGGGATCCTCTCCAAGATACGATATTACGTGCCGCAAAATGCCCTTCTCACGCTATACCACTCACTTATTTATCCATACCTCACCTATGCTATTTGTGCTTGGGGATCAACTGCAGCAACACACCTAAAGCCAATAATAACCCAACAAAAAGCTGCAGTAAGAATAATCACTAAATCCCATCCCTGGCAACACCCCCCCCCACTCTTCATAGACCTAAACTTACTCCCAGTTCAGTACATCCACACTTACTACTGTGCAATCTACATCTACAGGGCCTTAAACTCTAATATCAACCTTGACCTAAAACGCTTTCTTGATAGTTGTGACAGAACCCACAGGCATAACACCAGACACAAACATCTCTACGACATTCCCCGTGTCCGACTAAACCTTTACAAAAATTCAATGTATGTCAAAGGCCCTAAAATCTGGAATACCCTACCTGAGAACTCTAGAACTGCAGACACATTCATCACCTTCAAAACTACCATTAGAAAACATCTTATCTCCCTGATACACCCCGTCAACTAACTACACGAATACCACCTGGTGGTTCACACTTACACTCACTCACTCATTTGACCATAAACAGAAATATTAATCTCAATCTTAAAATAATGAATCCTGTGATACTCCAATACTGAAACTATATACTGTGCCAAAACAAAAGCATTCACATTGCTAAATTCACAAACTAGTATTTAGTCACTTAGCCATAATACCAACTTACCTCATAATTTGTAATATTTTACAATTAAGAATAAAACTAAGTATGCCCGAAATGCCTAGCCATGCTAAGCGTTCTAGTGGTACACTCTGTAATCACAATTTTACTACATGTAAACCACACAATAGCCAAATTTCTGTAAACTCAGCATTGTAATCCTTATAGAGAATAAACTTTGAATTTGAATTTGAAAAGATATTAACAAGCAAACGACATCCCCCACCCATCTATTTGCAGGCTGAAATCATTAGCTACGTTAAAACTTACAGATATCTTGGTGTAGATTTACCCTTTAACAAATCCACTATACCACAACTAAACAAGAAATGTAAAGCTAGGCTAAATGCTCTCAAAGCTGTTGCTGGCTACAATCCCAACTATGGTGCAAATGTGAGAATCGTGAGAATGATGTACATAGCCTATGTTAGGTCCTTAATTGATTATGCTGCTCCCATGTTGATATTAGCTACAGAAAGTTCTCTCCGACCCTTGGAGTTAATGCAAAATGAAGCTCTCAGGATTATTCTTGGCTGTCCCAGATCTACAAAAGTTCTTAACATGAGGAAGGAGCTTGGTATTTCTAGTATCAGTGATAGGATTGTTGAAATTAACACTGTACTCGGTATTAGAATGTTGAGAAACGAACCAGACACTGTCACAGTGAATCTTACCAAGTGTCTAGAGGTAAATACACACAGATCTAAATGGATTGTGAAAACGTGCAATTGCATTAAGTTTTATAACCTACATGAACTGTATCACTGTAGGCAACAAGAGCATTTCACCCCTCCATGGAAGATGTGTTCATTTAATATCACATACCTACAAGTCCCTCCCAAGAAGCTCATTGCTAGTAATCCCTTCCTTAAATCTCTTGTTAGAGAAACTGCTCAAGAAGAAATTTCTCACCTAGCTGGTAGTAACAAGTTATCACAAGTTATATACACTGATGGATCTAAACAGGAGTCTTCTGGCAGGGCTGCATCTGCTCTTGTTGCCACCTCCCTAGTTAAGAACGATAATAAATTTGTTGAGTTAGGCATAAGAATTAACAACTGGGCGTCTACACTGCAAACTGAATTGTTTGCAATCCTAATGGCGCTAAAGCTAACCTATGACACTGAGCTTGACTCTATCATCATTACTGATTCTATGTCATCATTGAAGGCTCTTGGCTCATATAATGACTCCAACAACATGCTCATTGGGGAAGCCAGGTATAGATACTCAAAAATTAGGGACAAAGGAATTAATGTACAATTGCTATGGATCCCATCACACATTGGATTACTCCTTCATGATAAAGTTGATATGTTAGCCAAGAAGAGTATCGAGAAGGAGAATGTAGAATATAACTTTGGTATAACTGTGTCTAGCATTAGGAATAATATTAGGAGAGAAGTAAATAATGAAAATGATTGTTATAGGAATGCAGTTAGAAGCCTGAGTAGATCTATAACCCACTATGATAACATGAACGTAGATAAGTATGTTTATGGAGCAACTTGCAATGTGAACAGACTGACTGATGTTGTAGTGGCCAGTTTGGGAGACATACAGATGATGATCAAACTAAATGTAAATTATGTGATCAGGCATATGGTCACTCTCTTGAACACTATGTGCTTAATTGTCCACTTATTGAGGAATACAGAGACAGACAGTATAATAACCTATGTGACATGGGTTAACCGGAATACATATGGATTTATATCTACATATCTATAGTTCACTTATCTGTTACAAGCAAATTTAGGAAATTTGCTTAGTATATCTGTAAACGGATGGGTTTGTAGGCGCCCTTATAAACACAAACATTAAAAATCAGGAACGTGACGGTAAGCTGTCCAATATACAAAAAGAGTTAGAAACAGAAATACAAATAGCTAGAGCTTCATTTAAGGTTATTAATATAATATTCAAGAGGTTGCTAGTAGACTTGCAGTAAATCAACCATTCAAATCATTATGAAGCTGTGTGTAGTCTGTGGTCAGTCAAACAAACGGGCTACCACATGGATAAATTGTCATTTTTGTGGAAATTGGTGTCACGCTCCTTGTGCAGATATCCCAGAACTAGCTACAAGCAGTATTAAAACAGAGAAGTGTTTTTGGGTATGCCCAAATGAGGAAAATCTGTGGACTAAAATCACAAGGGTATTAAAAGAGGATAACATCAAAGCTGCTTTCATAGAAAACCTGGAAGCTTTCTACAACAGATGGGAACATAAAAAGTCCGGGCTGAATGGTACTGCCCTTGATACTGGCCATGTAGTCACAAACTGTAAGGCTGGAGGTGATGTCCTGGTAGTCAGTAAATGTAGGGCTGATAGTGCTGTCCTGGGAGACAGTAATGGTGAAGCTGGAGGTGCTGTCCTGGGAGACAGTAATGGTGAAGCTGGAGGTGCTGTCCTGGGAGACAGTAATGGTGAAGCTGGAGATACTGTCCTGGGAGACAGTAATGGGGAAGCTGGAGGTGCTGTCCTGGGAGACAGAAATGGTGAAGCTGGAGATACTGTCCTGGTAGACAGTAATGGTGAAGCTGGAGATTTTGTCCAGGTAGTCGGGAATTATACGCAGGAAGGAATACATATAAATGACCTCATAGAGGACAGGAGCCATAGTAGGGAAACAAGTGTAGTCAAAGATAAGATAAAACCAATATTGCAAACCAGAAATACCGCAGGAAATAGCAAACAAGAGGACTCCAATAGCAATAGTGAGGATAAATTACCAAAAACAACTGGTGGGAGCTCCATTGTTGGTGCTAGGGAGGATAGGAATAAGACAGGGAAACATGCACCAACAGGGAATACAGTCACAGAAACCCAAGGCAAACGGAAACCAAGCCTGTGCACATACTATGCACTTGGTATCTGCTGGCATGGGAAATCTGGAAAAACAGATGGGACATGCAACTATGACCACCCTAGAAAATGTCATGCCCATATGACAACAGGAAAATGCAAACTCCCTTCCTGTAAGCTTTTTCACCCTGAAATGTGTACCTCTTCAGTACAGGAAAGACTGTGCTATAACTTAAATTGCCAGGCATACCATCTAAAGGGGACAAAAAGATACAAAACATCCAGGCCATGGGAAAACCTGGGTAGCCACAGCCACTCAAGAGGGAGAGGTTTTTTAGTGCCAGGAAGGAAAAAAAACTGGCAGGAAATGGCAGAAATCGTACACCAAATCCAGTCATTCCTGGAGTGGAACCACAGTCGATGGCCTCCACTCCAAACCAACAGATACAGATACTAATGCCGGAAAAAAAATCCCCCCCCAGTACCAACAATACCACCAGTCCGATAACATTCTTCTTTGCAAATATACAGGGTCTAAAGCCAGCAATAAACAACAAAATACCTTTCATCCGTGGACTGCTTGCAGAGGCAAAGGCAATGTTCGCGGCTTTCACTGAGACCCACATAAAGGATCACTTGGACAACGAAATATGGATCCCAGGTTACAACCTATACAGATGTGACAGAGTGAACAGGCAAAAGGGGGGGGTTGGCCTGTACATTGCAGAGTCACTTGTTTGCACAGAACTGCTTAATGCCTCAAATGACGTAGTGGAAGTTTTAGCAGTAAAGGTCGAGAACCAAAACCTAGTCATTGTGGTAGTCTACAAGCCTCCGGATGCAACATCCCAGCAATTCCAGGAACAGCTGTTAAAAATTGACCACTGTCTGGAAAATCTTCCAGCTCCTGCACCCAACATCTTGCTCCTGGGGGATTTCAACTTAAGGCACCTAAAATGGAGGAATATAGCAAATAATATTGTTGCAGTAATAACACCAGGAGGCAGCTCTGATGAAAACTCACACTCACACGAGCTTTTAAATCTCTGCACAAAATTCAATTTAAACCAGCAAATAATAGAGCCTACTAGACTGGAGAATACACTAGACCTCATCTTCACTAACAATGATGATCTGATAAGAAATGTCACCATATCAAAAACAATATACTCAGATCACAACATAATTGAGGTTCAGACATGTATGCGTGGAGCCTCAGACCGACAAAATGAGACTAGTCACGAGGGAGCATTCACCAAATTCAACTTCAATAACAAAAACATAAAGTGGGACCAAGTAAACCAAGTCCTAACCGATATAAGCTGGGAAGATATACTAAGCAACACAGACCCAAACTTATGCCTAGAACAGATTAACTCGGTGGCACTCGATGTATGCACAAGGCTTATTCCTCTAAGAAAAAGGAGGAGTAGATGTAAAATAGAAAGAGACAGGCGCTCCCTTTACAGGCGACGGAAAAGAATAACAGAGCGGCTAAAAGAGGTCAATATATCAGAAATGCGCAGGGAGACACTGGTCAGAGAAATAGCAAGCATCGAACTTAAGCTAAAAGAATCCTTTAGGAGTCAGGAATCGCGGGAAGAACTAAAAGCCATAAATGAAATCGAAAGAAACCCAAAGTATTTCTTCTCCTATGCCAAATCAAAATCGAGAACAACGTCCAGTATTGGGCCCCTACTTAAACAAGATGGGTCCTACACAGATGACAGCAAGGAAATGAGTGAGCTACTCAAGTCCCAATATGACTCAGTTTTTAGCAAGCCGCTAACCAGACTGAGAGTCGAAGATCAAAATGAATTTTTTATGAGAGAGCCACAAAATTTGATTAACACAAGCCTATCCGATGTTATCCTGACGCCAAATGACTTCGAACAGGCGATAAATGACATGCCCATGCACTCTGCCCCAGGGCCAGACTCATGGAACTCTGTGTTCATCAAGAACTGCAAGAAGCCCCTATCACGAGCCTTTTCCATCCTATGGAGAGGGAGCATGGACACGGGGGTCGTCCCTCAGTTACTAAAAACAACAGACATAGCCCCACTCCACAAAGGGGGCAGTAAAGCAACAGCAAAGAACTACAGACCAATAGCACTAACATCCCATATCATAAAAATCTTTGAAAGGGTCCTAAGAAGCAAGATCACCACCCATCTAGAAACCCATCAGTTACACAACCCAGGGCAACATGGGTTTAGAACAGGTCGCTCCTGTCTGTCTCAACTACTGGATCACTACGACAAGGTCCTAAATGCACTAGAAGACAAAAAGAATGCAGATGTAATATATACAGACTTTGCAAAAGCCTTCGACAAGTGTGACCATGGCGTAATAGCGCACAAAATGCGCGCTAAAGGAATAACAGGAAAAGTTGGTCGATGGATCTATAATTTCCTCACTAACAGAACACAGAGAGTAGTCGTCAACAGAGTAAAGTCCGAGGCAGCTACGGTGAAAAGCTCTGTTCCACAAGGCACAGTACTAGCTCCCATCTTGTTCCTCATCCTCATATCCGACATAGACAAGGATGTCAGCCACAGCACCGTGTCTTCCTTTGCAGATGACACCCGAATCTGCATGACAGTGTCTTCCATTGCAGACACTGCAAGGCTCCAGGCGGACATCAACCAAATCTTTCAGTGGGCTGCAGAAAACAATATGAAGTTCAACGATGAGAAATTTCAATTACTCAGATATGGTAAACATGAGGAAATTAAATCTTCATCAGAGTACAAAACAAATTCTGGCCACAAAATAGAGCGAAACACCAACGTCAAAGACCTGGGAGTGATTATGTCGGAGGATCTCACCTTCAAGGACCATAACATTGTATCAATCGCATCTGCTAGAAAAATGACAGGATGGATAATGAGAACCTTCAAAACTAGGGAGGCCAAGCCCATGATGACACTCTTCAGGTCACTTGTTCTATCTAGGCTGGAATATTGCTGCACTCTAACAGCACCTTTCAAGGCAGGTGAAATTGCCGACCTAGAAAATGTACAGAGAACTTTCACGGCGCGCATAACGGAGATAAAACACCTCAATTACTGGGAGCGCTTGAGGTTTCTAAACCTGTATTCCCTGGAACGCAGGAGGGAGAGATACATGATTATATACACCTGGAAAATCCTAGAGGGACTAGTACCGAACTTGCACACGAAAATCACTCACTACGAAAGCAAAAGACTTGGCAGACGATGCACCATCCCCCCAATGAAAAGCAGGGGTGTCACTAGCACGTTAAGAGACCATACAATAAGTGTCAGGGGACCGAGACTGTTCAACTGCCTCCCAGCACACATAAGGGGGATTACCAACAGACCCCTGGCAGTCTTCAAGCTGGCACTGGACAAGCACCTAAAGGCAGTTCCTGATCAGCCGGGCTGTGGCTCGTACGTTGGTTTGCGTGCAGCCAGCAGCAACAGCCTGGTTGATCAGGCGCTGATCCACCAGGAGGCCTGGTCACAGACCGGGCCGCGGGGGCGTTGACCCCCGAAACTCTCTCAAGATATCTTATTAATGAAAATAAGATACCAGATATACTAAGCAAATTTCCTAAATTTGCTTGTAACAGATAAGTGAACTATAGATATGTAGATATAAATCGATATGTATTCCTGTTAACCCTTTGGGGCCTAGTTCCTAGGCCTTTTGTGTATCCATATGCTCTCGCGCTACCGTCCACAGGATGGATATGGGGTGCACAATAAACTAGCCACTTCGGTGGCAAAATCTAATCTCGTAAGTTGCATAATCTGTTCTCATAATACAATTTTTTTGCCCTTATCGGGCTGGTTAGGATTGACGAGTAACGTTTTGTTTGGTCTCTGGTTATGTGACCCATTCTGTACTGTTTTTCATATTGGTGTTTTGTATTTATGGATTTGAGAATGCTGGGTGTTAGCCAGGGACTGTTCAGTCTCTTAGCTGTCATCTGTTTAGTTTTTTTTAGGGCAGTGCTTGTTATAGAGGTATTGGGTCTTTTTTAGAAAATTATTAATACATTCGTCAATATCTGTATAGATTTCTAGCTCAGTGTGCCAATCAATGTTTGCTACTGCTGTTGTGAAGTTATTAATGGCTGCCTCATTGTGAAGTCTGAAGGTGACTTTAGTAGTGTCTTGGGGTAGTTTACCATGAGTTGTTATTAGGAAAGTAGGGTAGTGGTCTGTGGTATTATCTGTAATTATGCCTGATTTTAAAGGGGATATGGTGTTGGTCCAGATGTGGTCAAGTAGGGAAACACTAGTCTCTGTAACTCTTGTAGGTTTTATTACTGTTTGTGTTAGCAAGCCGCTAACCAGATTGAGAGTTGAAGATCTAAATGAATTTTTTATGAGAGAGCCATAGAATTTGGTAAACACAAGCCTATCTGATGTTATCTTGACGCCAAATGACTTCGAACAGGCGATAAATGACATGCCCATGCACTCTGCCCCAGGGCCAGACTCATGGAACTCCGTGTTCATCAGTAACTACAAGAAGCCCCTATCACGTGCTTCTAACATCCTATGGAGAGGAAGCATGGACACCGGGGTCGTCCCACAGTTACTAAAAATAACAGACATAGCCCCACTCCGCAAAGGGGGCAGTAAAGCAATAACAAAGAACTACAGACCGATAGCATCCCATATCATAAAAATCTTTGAAAGGGTCCTAAGAAGCAAGATCGCCACCCACCTAGATACCCATCAGTTACACAACACAGGACAACATGGGTTTAGAGCAGGTCGCTCCTGTCTGTCCCAACTACTGGATCACTACGACAAGGTCCTGGATGCACTAGAAGAGTTTGCAAAAGCCTTCGACAAGTGTGACCATGGTGTAATAGCGCACAAAATATGTGCCAAAGGAATAACAGGAAAAGTTGGTAGATGGATCTATAATTTCCTGACAAATAGAACACAAAGAGTAGTAGTCAACAGAGTAAAGTCTGAGGCGGCTACTGTGACAAGCTCTGTTCTGTAAGGCACAGTACACGCTCCCATCTTGTACCTCATCCTCATATCAGACATAGGCAGGGATATAAGCCACAGTGCCGTGTCTTCCTTTGCAGATGACCCCCGAACCTGCATGACAGTATCTTCCATTGAAGACACTGCAAGGCTCCAGGCGGACATCAACCAAATCTTTCACTGGGCTGCAGAAAACAATATGAAGTTCAACGATGAGAAATTTCAATTACTCCGATATGGTAAACATGAGGAATTTAAAACTTCATCAGAGTATAAAACAAATTCCTCATGTCGGAGGATCTCACCTTCAAGGACCATAACATTGTATCAATTGCATCTGCTAGAAAAATGACAGGATGGATAATGAGAACCTTCAAAACTAGGGATGCCAAGCCCATGATGACACTCTTCAGGTCGCTTGTTCTCTCTAGGCTGGAATATTGCTGCACACTAACAGCACTTTTCAAGGCAGGTGAAACTGCTGACCTAGAAAATGTACAGAGAATCTTCACGGCACGCATAACGGAGATAAAACACCTCAATTACTGGGAGCGCTTGAAGTTCCTGAACCTGTACTCCCTGGAATGCAGGTGGGAGAGATACATGATTATACACACCTGGAAAATCTTAGAGGGACTAGTACCAAACTTACACACAAAAATCACTCCCTACGAAAGCAAAAGACTCAGCAGACGATGCAACATTCCCCCAATGAAAAGCAGGGGTGTCACTAGCATGTTAAGAGACAACACAGTAAGTGTCAGGGACCCGAGACTGTTCAACTGCCTCACAGCATACATAAGGGGGATTACCAATAGACTGGGTGTCTTCAAGCAGGCACTAGACAAGCACCTAAAGTCAGTACCTGACCAACCGGGCTGTGGCTCGTACGTTGGATTGCGTGCAGCCAGCAGTAGCAGCCTGGTTGTTCAGACCGTGATCCACCATGAGGCCTGGTCTCAGACCGGGGCGCTGGGGCGTTGAGCCCCGAAACCCTCTCCAGGTAAACTCCAGGACCCCAGTGGAAATAAGTAACTTTGTCTGACTTTTTTGGGTTATCCTAGGTTCTCTACACATATGCTCAATTTTCGGCAACAACCAGTCCCCCCTTCCCCCTGTATCACTCCGCGGCCGCTGCACACCCTCCTTCATACAAAATTTCTCGAAGGGTCAAATCAGCATCATTTTAAAACACAATTACTATATTATTCAAATTTACACATGCTGAATTTAGGAAAATTCAAAATTTTCCACAGAAGATACCAAAATAATGTAGTATCAAAATGTCGGACTACTGCTTGATGCTGCACCGAGACACAAAAAACATAAACTGAAGAAAAAGTAAATAAGTCTACTTAGGTACATGTAACAAGCGCAGTTTTGAAGGGAGAAAAGCATATATAACAAGGAGTCTGGAACTTCTATAAGGATTTTAAATGGTACTGACTTCGATTTCACTACATATATCCTTTTTCCTACAGTTTTTTTTATTTGAAATCTGCAAAATAAGTCAAAACACCTTTCAACATGTGACATTTTGTTGACCTGTGGAAGACGAAGAAGAACAACAACACCAAAAAAACAACAACAATAACAACAACAACAAGAACAACAACAATAATAATAACAATAACAATAAGAATAAGAACAAGAACAACAACAATAATAATAAAAAATAACAAGTACAAGAACATCAACAATAAGAACAGGAATAACAATAATAACAACAACAACAATAACAAGAACAATGACAACAATAACAACAACAGTAATATAATACTTCTCCTCCTCCCCTTCATCCTACAGGTTTTATGGTATTAGTTGTGTTTTGGTGAAAATCATTTTTCCTCTTTCCTTTCCTCGTCATCCTAATTCTCCCCATCCCCATTTTTACTCCCTTTCCTTCCCCTCTAATCCCCTTTCACCTCCCCCCTCCTCACTCTCAGTAAACAGGTGTAAGTATCTCGGTTGCTGAGTGATAAAATATACCGGTATTTTATACTATTCATTTACAACTTGTCAGACACAACAGCAACATGGAATCTTGGTTCAGAATCCCGCCTACCAGTGACAACATATGAATGTTGGTAGAATTACTGACAATATAAACTGTTGAAACTTATTCGATCCGAGAAGTCCCAACGGGGAAAAACACACCGTTCGAGGGCCCTTACACCCACCCAAAAACAAAAACACACTCTCCCGGATTGACAGAGGTGGATGGAAGGTACTTCTTAATTTATAGATTTACCCTTCAGGGAAGAAGTAAGTAGTTTATACTGTTAGTACACTAATATTAGGATTATTGAGGCAACTGTAGATAATAATAATGTAGACCTAAGACCTTAACATAGGTAGTAATAGGCCGATAATGTAGGCAAACACTAGGTTAAGTTAGCCAGGGAGAACTGGCAGCCCAAGTTTGAATGCTGGGGCACGGGGTTTCGAGACTGCTGTGCTTTCTTCTTAGACTAGACACCATCTGAGCAACACATGCTGTGATCAGCAGGCGGCGCCCCACGTGTCTTCACATATGAGACCTGGGGAAATCTGGTGGAGGCACCTCGACGTAAGGTAGATGTCCTCCTCCGTCAGGCCCATACAGTGATACAAGACCTACACTTTTTTCTTGAAGATTCTGGCCAGCATCTGGGGAAAATTGCTAGTGAGTCGTGCTGTGGCCTTTGTGCAGCCGGCAGTTAATGACCAGTACGTGAATTTGCCTCTTGTCTACCTAGAAGCTAGTGTCCATTTCTGCATAGTTATACTAGGGGATATACACCCTCTTGGATACAGGAATTTCTGAGGTGCAGGCAGGTCACTAATATCGATTGAATATTGCAGGAATTAAGGCTCCTGGTTGCACGCGGTTTCTGAGGGGAAGTCCAAAGGGGCTAAGCTTAGGGAGGTTGAAGATCAGGATATATGCTGCAACACCAAGACTCAAGAAATCGTAATGACACGATTGCAAACAAACCATACCCCCGGCCGGGATTGAACCCGCGGTCATAGAGTCTCAAAACTCCAGCCCGTCACGTTAGCCACTAGACCAGCTAGCCACAATAAGATTCATCCAACTAGGTATATTTCTACACCATAGAAAGGTTAGCACAGGCACCTCTGTGACCACAAATGCAAGTTTTTACAGACGAATCTCCAGCTAGCGTGGCCGTGACGAACTTTAGCTCAAGTCCCTTCACTGCCGTCAACATGACTCATGTAGGCCAGACCAACAAGGGGGTGGCACTGCTATATACTACTCAGACCAACTAGAATGTATCACTAATACTTGCACAAGGGATGAACATGGGGAATATATAACAGCTAAATTCAAATCCAAATACCTACAAAAACCTCTCACAGTGATAAACATCTACAGAGTTCCACAATCAAACATTAGCCAATTTAGTCAAAACCTAGGAAGTATGATAACTGATGCACGCATGAACAAAGATCACTTACTACTCTCAGGTGACTTCAATATAAATCTCCTGCAAGACCAGGACCCACACGTCACTGAATTCACAAACACAATGAGTAACTGCATGTTGCTACCAACAGTAACAAAACCTACAAGAGTTACAGAGACTAGTGTTTCCGTACTTGACCACATCTGGACCAACACCATATCCCCTTTAAAATCAGGCATAATTACAGATAATACCACAGACCACTACCCTACTTTCCTCATAACAACTCTTGGTAAAATACCCCTAGACACTACTAAAGTCACCTTCAGACTTCACAATGAGGCAGCCATTAATAACTTCACAACAGCAGTAACAAACATTGACTGGCACACTGAGCTAGAAATCTATACAGATATTGACGAATGTTTTAATAATTTTCTAAAAAAGACCCAATACCTCTATAACAAACACTGCCCTAAAAAAACTAAACAGATGACAGCTAAGAGACTGAACAGTCCCTGGCTAACACCCAGCATTCTCAAATCCATAAATACAAAACACCGATATGAAAAACAGTACAGAATGGGTCACATAACCAGAGACCAAACATAACGTTACTCGTCAATCCTAACCAGCCTGATAAGAAGGGCAAAAAAATTGTATTATGAGAACAGATTATCCAACTTACGAGGAAGACCCTATCAGAAATTCTGGGAACAAGAAAGATATCACGACATAGCGAAATAAAATTAGCAAAATCAGATGAACCCCAACTCCCACCAACAGAAACAGCAAACAGACTCAATGATTTCTTCTCCACTATAGGTCAAAACCTTGCCAATAAAATCCCAAGCTCAGATACCCCACCAAATGACTACCTCACTGGCAACTACCCGAACACACTGTTCCTAGCTCCGACTAACCCATACGAAGTCTCCCCTATTATCAACGCACTGAAAAACAAGGCAGGAGATTTAAATACCTTACCACCCTTTATATACAAAAAAACGTCACAAGTACTATCACCAATCATTGCAACACTCTTTAACAAATCCATTGAATCCTCCACCTTCCCTACAGTTCTCAAAATAGCAAGGGTCACCCCGATCCATAAAGGAGGAGACCAGAGTTGAATAACTATAGGCCAATATCCAATTTACACCCTCTCTCAAAAATCTTCGAAAAATTAATTCATAAACGAATCTACTCCTACCTCATCTCCCAAAACATTCTCAACCCCTGCCAATTTGGATTCAGGCCTAATAAAAATACTAATGATGCTATTATACACATGCTAGAACATATATACACTGCAATAGAGAAAAAAGAAGTCCCACTGGGGATCTTCATTGACTTACGTAAAGCTTTTGATACAGTTGACCATGACTTGCTCCACGTAAAATTGTCACACTATGGTATTAGAGGGCACTCCCTCAACTACCTCAAGTCTTACCTCAGCAACAGAAGCCAATATGTGTACGCAAATGGGGCAAGCTCTTCCGCACAACCAATTACAGTTGGTGTCCCACAGGGAAGTGTCCTTGGCCCTCTTCTCTTTCTCCTATACATAAATGACCTACCAAATGCTTCGCAATTACTCAAACCCACACTTTTTGCAGATGACACTTCATACGTCTTCTCTCACCCGAGCCCAGTCACGCTAGCCAATACTGTAAACACCGAATTACAGAAAATATCTACCTGGATGAGGACTAACAAACTTACACTAAACATTGACAAAACCTACTTCATTCAGTTTGGTAACAGAGCTACAGATGTCCCTCTTAACATAATGATAAACGGATCACCTATCACAAAGCTAACAGAGGGAAAATTCCTAGGAATCCACCTCGATAATAGACTCAAATTTCCTACACATATACAACAAATTTCTAAGAAAATTTCCAAGACTGTAGGCATACTATCGAAGATACGGTACTATGTTCCACAGTCAGCCCTCCTGGCCCTTTATCACTCTCTTATTTACCCCTATCTCACCTATGGAATTTGTGCATGGGGCTCAACAACAATTAACCATCTCAGACCACTAATTACCCAACAAAAGGCTGCAGTTAGAATGATAACAAATTCTCACTACAGGCAACACACTCAACCAATATTCAAAACACTCAACCTACTCACCATACAAAACATCCATACTTATTATTGCACCTATTACATGCATAGAACACTTAACTCTGATATTAACCCTCCCCTCAAACATCTTGCCAACCTCAACAGAACACATGACCAGATCACTCTTTGATGTTCCTCGTGTCCATCTCACGCTATGCAAAAACTCAATGCACATAAAAGGCCCTAAAATCTGGAATTCATTACCTGTAAATATAAAAGAAACACTACCTGTTTATAAATTCAAGTCTCTTCTCAAAGATCACTTACTCACTCAAAGCCAAATAAATACTGAATAACTGAACCTTATAAATTGTATATCCTATATGTTACTCACAATTATATCACACAAATGTTAAACCTAGGACCCAATCTAACTTTATTATTTTTTTAAATACACTACCTAACAGAATACTCCATTCGACTGAATGTACAGCAATGCAAGCAACCATATGACCTGTCTTTGTAATACTCATTTGTGCTTTATAGTTATCTGTTTACAATAATGTTTTATCACTGATTTCATCATTGCTTAGTTAATCTTAAGTTAATTTTAAGCCAGCCCGTAATGCTATGCATATAAGTGGTTTTGGCATGCTGCTCTTACCTGTATTTTTTGTACCTCTGTATGTATGCTTAAATTACTAAATAAATAAATAAATAAATAAATAAATAAAAATCTTATTGTGGCTAGCTGGTCTGGTGGCTAACGCAACGGGCTGGAGTTTTGAGACTCTATGACCGCGGGTTCAATCCCGGCCGGGGGTATGGTTTGTTTGCAATCGTGTCATTACGATTTCTTGAGTCATGTTGACGGCAGTGAAGGGACTTGAGCTAGAGTTCGTGACGGCCACGCTAGCTGGAGATTCGTCTGTAAAAACTTGCATTTGTGGTCACAGAGGTGCCTGTGCTAACCTTTCTATGGTGTAGAAATATACCTAGTTGGAGGAATCTTATTGTGGCTAGCTGGTCTAGTGGCTAACGCGACGGGCTGGAGTTTTGAGACTCTATGACCGCGGGTTCAATCCCGGCCGGGGGTATGGTTTGTTTGCAATCGTGTCATTACTATTTCTTGAGTCATGTTGACGGCAGTGAAGGGACTTGAGCTAGAGTTTGTCACGGCCACGCTAGCTGGAGATTCGTCTGTAAAAACTTGCATTTGTGGTCACAGAGGTGCCTGTGCTAACCTTTCTATGGTGTAGAAATATACCTAGTTGGATGAATTTTATTGTGGCTAACGCGAGGGGCTGGAGTTTTGAGACTCTATGACCGCGGGTTCAATCCCGGCCGGGGGTATGGGCTGCAACACCAAGTAAGTTAGTCCTTTAAACGTGCATGCAGGCGAGATTTCTTGCAACATCAGTCATTTATGAAAATCTGTCCTATATGCCACTTGTGAGGCTGAGATACCGACCTCAGAGCTCGGTGTCAACAGAGCTTGCCAGGGTAGGCGACTCACTTGGAGGCAGTCCAGACAAATTTTCTCATAAACCATACCACGGGTGGGGTTTGAACCCGTGGTTAGAAAGTCTCAAAACTCCAGACCGTCGCGTTAGCCACTGGGCCAGCTGGCTTCAATAAGATTCGTCCAACTAGGATACCACGGGTGGGGTTCAAACCCCACCCATGGTATGGTTTGTTTGCAATCGTGTCATTACGATTTCGTGAGTCATATGACAATATGTTAGGTAAAAGGGCACAAGTGCAACTAATGTGACATTTTATGCTGGTAACGTTTCGTACGGCTTTATTAAGCCGTGACAGCTTGATAAAGCTCTTAAACGTGCATGCAGGCGAGATTTCTTGCAACATCAGTCATTTATGAAAATCTGTCCTATATGCCACTTGTGAGGCTGAGATACCGACCTCAGAGCTCGGTGTCAACAGAGCTTGCCAGGGTAGGCGACTCACTTGGAGGCAGTCCAGACAAATTTTCTCATAAACCATTCCACGGGTGGGGTTTGAACCCGTGGTTAGAAAGTCTCAAAACTCCAGACCGTCGCGTTAGCCACTGGGCCAGCTGGCTTCAATAAGATTCGTCCAACTAGGATACCACGGATGGGGTTCAAACCCCACCCATGGTATGGTTTGTTTGCAATCGTGTCATTACGATTTCGTGAGTCATATGACAATATGTTAGGTAAAAGGGCACAAGTGCAACTAATGTGACATTTTATGCTGGTAACGTTTCGTACGGCTTTATTAAGCCGTGACAGCTTGATAAAGCTCTTAAAGAGCGAAACGTTGCCACAGTAAAATGTCACATTAGTTGCACTTGTGTCCTTTTACCTAACATAACTAGTGACAATGCCTACGTCTGATACACGACCCTCACACAATATCTTAAGAGTGACTAATTATGTAAAGGTTAAGGTAAAAGTAATTTTCTTTTTCTACCAGGTACATGATATAACTGATATAGACCTGGTTGACTCAGTAAACTCTATAGAAAGTTCCTAGTTATGCAGAGAATTTCGGCCAGGCCTGTTGGCCCATACTGAGCAGGACCTTCACAAATCCAATCCACTAACAGAATATTTGCCCAACCCACTTTCAATGCTACGCAAGCAACAAGCTTTGATAAATCCAACTCATGTTCAAGTTCCACTCAGATCCACCCCCTCTCACTCATATATTAATCGAACATAGCTAGTTTTCGTTCCCACAATGTAACTATTATATTGAATAATGTAGCAACACACTACTTGTGTTCCCACAAACACAGAAGACCAGTGCGGCCCGGTGGCCCGGTGGCCTGGAGTTTTACCTGGAGAGAGTTCCGGGGGTCAACGCCCCCGCGGCCCGGTCTGTGACCAGGCCTCCTGGTTGATCAGAGCCTGATCAACCAGGCTGTTGCTGCTGGCTGCACGCAAACCAACGTACGAGCCACAGCCCGGCTGATCCGGAACTGACTTTAGGTGCTTGTCCAGTGCCAGCTTGAAGACTGCCAGGGGTCTATTGGTAATCCGCCTTATGTGTGCTGGGAGGCAGTTGAACAGTCTCGGGCCCCTGACACTTATTGTATGGTCTCTTAACGTGCTAGTGACACCCCTGCTTTTCATTGGGGGGATGGTGCATCGTCTGCCAAGTCTTTTGCTTTCGTAGTGAGTGATTTTCGTGTGCAAGTTCGGTACTAGTCCCTCTAGGATTTTCCAGGTGTATATAATCATGTATCTCTCCCTCCTGCGTTCCAGGGAATACAGGTTTAGGAACCTCAAGCGCTCCCAATAATTGAGGTGTTTTATCTCCGTTATGCGCGCCGTGAAAGTTCTCTGTACATTTTCTAGGTCGGCAATTTCACCTGCCTTGAAAGGTGCTGTTAGTGTGCAGCAATATTCCAGCCTAGATAGAACAAGTGACCTGAAGAGTGTCATCATGGGCTTGGCCTCCCTAGTTTTGAAGGTTCTCATTATCCATCCTGTCATTTTTCTAGCAGATGCGATTGATACAATGTTATGGTCCTTGAAGGTGAGATCCTCCGACATGATCACTCCCAGGTCTTTGACGTTGGTGTTTCGCTCTATTTTGTGGCCAGAATTTGTTTTGTACTCTGATGAAGATTTAATTTCCTCATGTTTACCATATCTGAGTAATTGAAATTTCTCATCGTTGAACTTCATATTGTTTTCTGCAGCCCACTGAAAGATTTGGTTGATGTCCGCCTGGAGCTTTGCAGTGTCTGCAATGGAAGACACTGTCATGCAGATTCGGGTGTCATCTGCAAAGGAAGACACGGTGCTGTGGCTGACATCCTTGTCTATGTCGGATATGAGGATGAGGAACAAGATGGGAGCGAGTACTGTCCCTTGTGGAACAGAGCTTTTCACCGTAGCTGCCTCGGACTTTACTCTGTTGACGACTACTCTCTGTGTTCTGTTAGTGAGAAAATTATAGATCCATCGACCGACTTTTCCTGTTATTCCTTTAGCACGCATTTTGTGCGCTATTACGCCATGGTCACACTTGTCGAAGGTTTTTGCAAAGTCTGTATATATTACATCTGCATTCTTTTTGTCTTCTAGTGCATTTAGGGCCTTGTCGTAGTGATCCAATAGTTGAGACAGACAGGAGCGACCTGTTCTAAACCCATGTTGCCCTGGGTTGTGTAACTGATGGGTTTCTAGATGGGTGGTGATCTTGCTTCTTAGGACCCTTTCAAAGATTTTTATGATATGGGATGTTAGTGCTATTGGTCTGTAGTTCTTTGCTGTTGCTTTACTGCCCCTTTGTGGAGTGGGGCTATGTCTGTTGTTTTTAGTAACTGTGGGACGACCCCCGTGTCCATGCTCCCTCTCCATAGGATGGAAAAGGCTCGTGATAGGGGCTTCTTGCAGTTCTTGATGAACACAGAGTTCCATGAGTCTGGCCCGGGGGCAGAGTGCATGGGCATGTCATTTATCGCCTGTTCGAAGTCATTTGGCGTCAGGATAACATCGGATAGGCTTGTGTTAATCAAATTTTGTGGCTCTCTCATAAAAAATTCATTTTGAACTTCGACTCTCAGTCTGGTTAGTGGCTTGCTAAAAACTGAGTCATATTGGGATTTGAGTAGCTCACTCATTTTCTTGCTGTCATCTGTGTAGGACCCATCTTGTTTAAGTAGGGGCCCAATACTGGACGTTGTTCTCGATTTTGATTTGGCATTGGAGAAGAAATACTTTGGGTTTCTTTCGATTTCATTTATGGCTTTTAGTTCTTCCCGCGATTCCTGACTCCTAAAGGATTCTTTTAGCTTAAGTTCGATGCTTGCTATTTCTCTGACCAGTGTCTCCCTACGCATTTCAGATATATTGACCTCTTTTAGCCGCTCTGTTATTCTTTTCCGTCGCCTGTAAAGGGAGCGCCTGTCTCTTTCTGTTTTATATCTACTTCTCCTTTTTCTTAGAGGAATAAGCCTTGTGCATACATCGAGTGCCACCGAGTTAATCTGTTCTAGGCATAAGTTGGGGTCTGTGTTGCTTAGTATATCTTCCCAGCTTATATCGGTTAGGACTTGGTTTACTTGGTCCCACTTTATGTTTTTGTTATTGAAGTTGAATTTGGTGAATGCTCCCTCGTGACTAATCTCATTATGTCGGTCTGGGGCTCCGCGCATACATGACTGAACCTCAATTATGTTGTGATCTGAGTATATTGTTTTTGATATGGTGACATTTCTTATCAGATCATCATTGTTAGTGAAGATGAGGTCTAGTGTATTCTCCAGTCTAGTAGGCTCTATTATTTGCTGGTTTAAATTGAATTTTGTGCAGAGATTTAAAAGCTCGCGTGAGTGTGAGTTTTCATCAGAGCTGCCTCCTGGTGTTATTACTGCAACAATATTATTTGCTATATTCCTCCATTTTAGGTGCCTTAAGTTGAAATCCCCCAGGAGCAAGATGTTGGGTGCAGGAGCTGGAAGGTTTTCCAGACAGTGGTCAATTTTTAACAGCTGTTCCTGGAATTGCTGGGATGTTGCATCCGGAGGCTTGTAGACTACCACAATGACTAGGTTTTGGTTCTCGACCTTTACTGCTAAAACTTCCACTACATCATTTGAGGCATTTAGCAGTTCTGTGCAAACAAGTGACTCTGCAATGTACAGGCCAACCCCCCCCTTTTGCCTGTTCACTCTGTCACATCTGTATAGGTTGTAACCTGGGATCCATATTTCGTTGTCCAAGTGATCCTTTATGTGGGTCTCAGTGAAAGCCGCGAACATTGCCTTTGCCTCTGCAAGCAGTCCACGGATGAAAGGTATTTTGTTGTTTGTTGCTGGCTTTAGACCCTGTATATTTGCAAAGAAGAATGTTATCGGACTGGTGGTATTGTTGGTACTGGGGGGGGGGACTTTTTTTCCGGCATTAGTATCTGTATCTGTTGGTTTGGAGTGGAGGCCATCGACTGTGGTTCCACTCCAGGAATGACTGGATTTGGTGTACGATTTCTGCCATTTCCTGCCAGTTTTTTTTCCTTCCTGGCACTAAAAAACCTCTCCCTCTTGAGTGGCTGTGGCTACCCAGGTTTTCTCATGGCCTGGATGTTTTGTATCTTTTTGTCCCCTTTAGATGGTATGCCTGGCAATTTAAGTTATAGCACAGTCTTTCCTGTACTGAAGAGGTACACAGTTCAGGGTGAAAAAGCTTACAGGAAGGGAGTTTGCATTTTCCTGTTGTCATATGGGCATGGCATTTTCTAGGGTGGTCATAGTTGCACGTCCCATCTGTTTTTCCAGATTTCCCATGCC
>NW_027196069.1:0-111332 GCF_038502225.1 Cherax quadricarinatus | reverse complement strand
CTCCTCGTTCCCGGCGCCCACTCTGACACCTCGCCAAGTACCATGACTCGCTGTTGTCTACCTCACAGGCATTCACTGATTCGTTCAGTCCACCAATCTTGTAGGAAGTGCAGCATAGGGCCAGAGAGGTGCTTAAATACTTGAGGGACTGATTACCTCAAACTTCTCTCCTTTCGCAATTCTACTTTTTATTGGACTGATGAAGCTACTGTGTGGCGAAACGTTTCTTCAGTAAAGATTCCCATGTGTTGCATAAGTGTCTCAATTCTTCAACTTGCGGTTTTCAAAACCATTCATCACATTCGTTGATTCATTGTAGTACCTTCCCTGTTATCCCTGCCTGGTGTGCGTGTGTATGTATGTACTCACCTTTTTGTACTCACCTATTTGTGGTTGCAGGGGTCGAGACACAGCTCCTGGCCCCGCTTCTTCGCTGATTGCTACTAGATCCTCTCTCTCCCTGCCCCATGAGCTTTATCATACCTCGCCTTAAAACTATGTATGGTTCCCGCCTCCACTACGTCACTTTCTAGGCTATTCCACGGCCTGACTACTCTATGACTGAAGAAATACTTCCTAACATCCCTTTGATTCATCTGAGTCTTCAACTTCCAATTGTGACCTCATTACCTTTGTAACTTGTGAGCTCATTACCTTTGTACCTAGTTCAGCTATCAAAACTTTGGGGGCCCAGTCCCTGGACCCATTACGTACCTCTGTAATCTGTAAATACCTTTGTAACTTGTCATGATTGTGACCAGACTTACCTGGAGTTCATTACCTTTGTAAATTGTGAGTTCATTACCTTTGTAAATTGTGAGTTCATTACCTTTGTAAATTGTGAGTTCATTACCTTTGTAAATTGTGAGTTCATTACCTCTGTAACTTGCTCAGCTATCAAAACTTTGGAGTCCAGTCCCTGGACCAATTATGTACCTCTGTAATCTTTTGACTACCGCCCACAGGATGGGTATGGGGTGCATAATAAACATATTAAACTAACTAACTTGTGTCTGTGTCCCTTCTCTGGAACATCCCGTCTTTGTCCACCTTGTCTATTCCGCGCAGTATTTTATATGTCGTTATCATGTTCCGCGTGCCAGCGTGTCAGCGTGCCTCGTTGTGCTCCCGGTTTTCTCGTGTTTTCACGGTCGCTCTTACGTGCTAGAACTTTAATTTGTGTCATCAATCCTATACGATACATCCCTGTGGAACCCTGCTTGTCACAGGCGCCCACTCTGACACCTCGTCGCGTACCATGACTCGTTGTTGCCTCCCTGTCAGATATTCTCTGATCCATTGCAGTGCCTTTCCTGTTATGTGTGCCTGATCCTCTAGCATTTGCAGTAACCTCTTGTGAGGAACTGTGTCGAAGGCCTTCTTGCAGTCCAAAAATATGCAGTCGATCCACCCCTCTCTCTCTTGTCTTACTTCTGTCACCTTGTCATAAAACTCTAGTAGGTTTGTGACACAGGATTTTCCTTCCCTGAAACCATGCTGGTTGTCAATTATACACTTGTTTCTTTCCAGGTGCCGCACCACTCTCCTCCTGATGATCTTCTCCATGACCTTGCATACTATACACGTTAGTGATACAGGTCTGTAGTTTGGTGCCTCATGTCTGTCTCCCTTTTTAAAAATTGGGACTACATTTGCCATTTTCCATACCTCAGGGAGTTGCCCAGTTTCAAATGATGTGTTGAAGATCTTTGTTAATGGTTCACACAATATCTCTGCTCCCTCTTTAAGGACCCATGGAGAGATGTTGTCTGGTCCCACCGCCTTTGAGGTGTCAAGTTCGCATAGCAGCTTCTTCACCTCCTCCTTGGTTATATGTACCTCATCCAGCACTTGCTGGTGTGCCCCCCTGTTCTGATTTCCTGGAGTCCTACTGGTTTCCACTGTAAATACCTCTTTAAATCTTGTGTTGAGCTCCTGACATACCTCTTGGTCGTTTCTTGTGAATTCCCCATCACCCTTCCTCAGTCTGATTACCGTGTGTGTGTGTGTTTGTGTGTGTACTCACCTATTTGTACTCACCTATTTGTGGTTGCAGGGGTCGAGTCCTAGCTCCTGGCCCCGCCTCTTCACCGGTTGCTACTGGGCCCTCTCTCTCCCCGCTCCATGAGCTTTATCAAACCTCGTCTTAAAACTGTGTATGGTTCCTGCCTCCACTACGTCATTTTCTAGGCTATTCCACTGCCTTACAACTCTATGACTGAAGAAATACTTCCTACTATCTCTCTGACTCATTTGTGTCTTCAACTTCCAATTGTGGCCTCTTGTTTCTGTGTCCCCTCCCTGGAACATCCTGTCCTTGTCCACCTTGTCTATTCCACGCAGTATTTTATATGTCGTTATCATGTCTCCCCTGACCCTCCTGTCCTCCAGTGTCGTCAGGCCGATTTCCCTTAATCTTTCTTCATAGGACATTCCCCTTAGCTCTGGAACTAACCTTGTCGCAAACCTTTGTACTTTCTCTAGTTTCTTGACGTGCTTTATCAAGTGCGGGTTCCAAACAGGTGCTGCATACTCCAGTATGGGCCTGACATACACGGTGTACAGTGTCTTGAATGATTCCTTACTAAGGTATCGGAATGCTGTTCTCAGGTTTGCCAGGCGCCCATATGCTGCAGCAGTTATCTGATTGATGTGTGCTTCCGGAGACATGCTCGGTGTTATACTCACCCCAAGATCTTTCTCCTTGAGTGAGGTTTGCAGTCTTTGGCCACCTAGCCTATACTCTGTCTGTGGTCTTCTGTGCCCTTCCCCTATCTTCATGACTTTGCATTTGGCAGGATTAAATTCGAGAAGCCATTTGCTGGACCAGGTGTCCAGTCTGTCCAGGTCTCTTTGAAGTCCTGCCTGGTCCTCATCAGATTTAATTCTCCTCATTAACTTCACATCATCTGCAAACAGGGACACTTCTGAGTCTAACCCTTCCATCATGTCGTTCACATATACCAAAAATAGCACTGGTCCTAGGACCGACCCCTGTGGGACCCCGCTCGTCACAGGTGCCCACTGTGATACATCATTACGTACCATGACTCGTTGTTGCCTCCCTGTCAGGTATTCTCTGATCCATTGCAGTGCCCTTCCTGTTATATGCGCCTGATGCTCTAGCTTCTGCACTAATCTCTTGTGAGGAACTGTGTCAAAGGCCTTCTTGCAGTCCAAGAAGATGCAATCAACCCACCCCTCTCTCTCTTGTCTTTTAGATTTTGCCACCAAAGTGGCTAGTTTATTGAGCACCCAATATCCATCCTGTGGACGGTAGTGCAAGAGCGTATGGATACACAAAAGGCCTAGGAACTAGGCCCCAAAAGGGTTAACAGGTGTACATTTGGATTTATATCTACAGTTCACTTATCTGTTACAAGCAAATTTAGGAAATTTGCTTAGTATATCTGGTATCTTATTTTCATTAATAAGATATCTTGACATGTCACATAGGTTATTATACTGTCTATCTCTGTATTCCTCAATAAGTGGACAATTAAGCACATAGTGTTCAAGACAGTGACCATATGCCTGATCACATAATTTGCATTTAGTTTGATCATCATCTGTGTGTCTCCCAAACTGCCAGAAGTACTTGTAACCAAGCCTAAGCCTGGCCACTACAACATCAGTCAGTCTGTTCACATTGCAAGTTGCTCCATAAACATACTTATCTACGTTCATGTTATCATAGTGGGTTATAGATCTACTCAGGCTTCTAACTGCATTCCTATAACAATCATTTTCATTATTTACTTCTCTCCTAATATTATTCCTAATGCTAGACACAGATATACCAAAGTTATATTCTACATTCTCCTTCTGGGTACTCTTCTTGGCTAACATATCAACTTTATCATGAAGGAGTAATCCAATGTGTGATGGGATCCATAGCAATTGTACATTAATTCCTTTTCCTTGATTTTTGAGTATCTATACCTGGCTTCTCCAATGAGCATGTTGTTGGAGTCATTATATGAGTCAAGAGCCTTCAATGATGACATAGAATCAGTAATGATGATAGAGTCAAGCTCAGTGTCATAAGTTAGCTTTAGCGCCATTAGGATTGCAAACAATTCAGTTTGCAGTGTAGACGCCCAGTTGTTAATTCTTATGCCTAACTCAACAAATTTATTATCGTTCTTAACTAGGGAGGTGGCAACAAGAGCAGATGCAGCCCTGCCAGAAGACTCCTGTTTAGATCCATCAGTGTATATAACTTGTGATAACTTGCTTATTTCAAATCTTACCTTACTAATAGGTATCAGTATGTCACCATTAAAGACACAGCATCAACAACACGGCCACTTGATACTGGAGTTCCGCAGGGAAGTGTCCTTGGTCCCCTGCTCTTCCTCATATACATCAATGATCTTCCAAACGTATCCCAACACCTGAAACCCATTCTCTTTGCTGACGACACGACTTATGTCATCTCTCACCCTAATCTTGCCACCCTCAACACCATTGTTAACGAGGAGCTGATCAAAATATCGACTTGGATGACAGCCAATAAACTTACGCTTAACACTGACAAAACCTACTATATTATGTTTGGTAGCAGAGCAGGAGATGCACAAATTAACATTAAGATCGACAACACTCTAATTACCAGACATAATGAGGGCAAATTCCTAGGCCTATACCTTGACAACAACCTGAATTTCAGCACCCATATCCAACACATAACCAAAAAAGTATCCAAAACGGTTGGGATCCTCTCCAAGATACGATACTACGTGCCGCAAAATGCCCTTCTCACACTATACCACTCACTTATTTATCCATACCTCACCTATGCTATTTGTGCTTGGGGATCAACTGCAGCAACACACCTAAAGCCAATAATAACCCAACAAAAAGCTGCAGTAAGAATAATCACTAAATCCCATCCCTGGCAACACCCCCCCCCCACTCTTCATAGATCTAAACTTACTCCCTGTTCAGTACATCCACACTTACTACTGTGCAATCTACATCTACAGGACCTTAAACTCCAATATCAACCTTGACCTAAAACGCTTTCTTGATAGTTGTGACAGAACCCACAGGCATAACACCAGACACAAACATCTCTACGACATTCCCCGTGTCCGACTAAACCTTTACAAAAATTCAATGTATGTCAAAGGCCCTAAAATCTGGAACACCCTACCTGAGAACTCTAGAACTGCAGACACATTCATCACCTTCAAAACTACCATTAGAAAACATCTTATCTCCCTGATACACCCCGTCAACTAACTACACGAATACCACCTGGTGGTTCACACTTACACTCACTCACCCATTTGACCATAAACAGAAATATTAATCTCAATCTTAAAATAATGAATCCTGTGATACTCCAATACTGAAACTATGTACTGTGCCAAAACAAAAGCATTCACATTGCTAAACTCACAAACTAGTATTTAGTCACTTAGCCATAATACCAACTTACCTCATAATTTGTAATATTTTAAATTTAAGATTTAAACTAAGTCTGCCCGAAATGCCTAGCCATGCTAGGTGTTCTAGTGGTACACTCTGTAATACCTAGCCATGCTAGGTGTTCTAGTGGTACACTCTGTAATGCCTAGCCATGCTAGGTGTTCTAGTGGTACACTCTGTAATGCCTAGCCATGCTAGGTGTTCTAGTGGTACACTCTGTAATACCTAGCCATGCTAGGTGTTCTAGTGGTACACTCTGTAATACCTAGCCATGCTAGGTGTTCTAGTGGTACACTCTGTAATACCTAGCCATGCTAGGTGTTCTAGTGGTACACTCTGTAATACCTAGCCATGCTAGGTGTTCTAGTGGTACACTCTGTAATACCTAGCCATGCTAGGTGTTCTAGTGGTACACTCTGTAATACCTAGCCATGCTAGGTGTTCTAGTGGTACACTCTGTAATACCTAGCCATGCTAGGTGTTCTAGTGGTACACTCTGTAATACCTAGCCATGCTAGGTGTTCTAGTGGTACACTCTGTAATACCTAGCCATGCTAGGTGTTCTAGTGGTACACTCTGTAATACCTAGCCATGCTAGGTGTTCTAGTGGTACACTCTGTAATACCTAGCCATGCTAGGTGTTCTAGTGGTACACTCTGTAATACCTAGCCATGCTAGGTGTTCTAGTGGTACACTCTGTAATACCTAGCCATGCTAGGTGTTCTAGTGGTACACTCTGTAATACCTAGCCATGCTAGGTGTTCTAGTGGTACACTCTGTAATACCTAGCCATGCTAGGTGTTCTAATACCTAGCCATGCTAGGTGTTCTAGTGGTACACTCTGTAATACCTAGCCATGCTAGGTGTTCTAGTGGTACACTCTGTAATACCTAGCCATGCTAGGTGTTCTAGTGGTACACTCTGTAATACCTAGCCATGCTAGGTGTCCTAGTGGTACACTCTGTAATAGCCTAGCCATGCTAGGTGTTCTAGTGGTACACTCTGTAATACCTAGCCATGCTAGGTGTTCTAGTGGTACACTCTGTAATACCTAGCCATGCTAGGTGTTCTAGTGGTACACTCTGTAATACCTAGCCATGCTAGGTGTTCTAGTGGTACACTCTGTAATACCTAGCCATGCTAGGTGTTCTAGTGGTACACTCTGTAATACCTAGCCATGCTAGGTGTTCTAGTGGTACACTCTGTAATACCTAGCCATGCTAGGTGTTCTAGTGGTACACTCTGTAATACCTAGCCATGCTAGGTGTTCTAGTGGTACACTCTGTAATATGTCATCTGTTTGCAGGAATGTAGATTGAAAGATGGAGCACCTCCACCAAACTTGCCTGGATATGCAGCTTATAACCTAAGGTCAACCAACTGTTGTGTGATGTATGTCAGAAAGAACTTGCCACATTCACTCCTTTCCTTGCAGAGTCGAGTTAACATGCAGTATCATGGTGTCAAAGTATATGCAGGCGATTTTTCCATAAACATTTTTAATCTCTATGCCCCAGCGAACCAGCTTCGACCTGATGCTTTACCAGATCGCATCAATAGTGAACCTACCATCATTCTTGGAGATTTTAATGCCAGACATAAGAATATTGGTGGGTCTATAACAAACACCAATGGAACTAAACTAGTGAAATTGCTAAATGAGCATGATAATGTTCGAATTGTGGGCACTACTGAGCCTACTCACATATATGGTGGCATACTAGATCTGTGTCTTGGATTTAATACATCATATACGATGCATGACTCTGTCATAGTTGATGATCTTCTATCTGATCACTTCCCAAGACTAACAACTGTCAATCTTGATCACATCTCCAGCAATCAAGGAGCTAAATACAGAAGGAGGAAACTTATTCTCAAACCAGAACACAGAGACAACTTTATTAACCACTTGGATCAATGGTATAAGAATTACGAGCCCATTGGCACACAAAAATTTAATGATGATTTAATTACCACTATTGAGAGTGTTCTCACAGATCAAGTGGGCAGGAATAGGAAACAAAGACCCTCCACTATAAATAACAATAAAAACCAATGTAAATACTATAATGATCCACAGCTACGCAATCTAACACATGCAGCTAGGAGGATTGGTAAAGCATACCGTGAATGTAGAACCCCAGACCTGCTCAGAACGTTCCAAGCTGCACTAACAAATGCAAGGAATAGAAAGGAAGAACTTAGGCAACAGGAATGGGAACAGTTTGTTAGTGGATTAAATAGGTCCACCCCTTTGAGTTTGGCTTGGAAAGGTATAAATAAAATAACCAGGAAAAAGACTGGCAATGTTGCTCATCCCTTTCCTCTTGAAAAAGCAAATGACCTCATAAATGACTGGTCCAAAACATCCAGGCATGAAAACCTTCCATCTCATATTAGAAAAAAATTAGAGAGTACTTCTGAAGAAATGTTGAAACTGATTAATTTTATGAGCCAAAATATTGATGAGAGTGATTGCCTCTTTACCGAGTATGAATTAGATAATGCATTAACCAAAGGTCGATCAACTGCTCCTGGAGAGGATGGTATAACCTATGATATTCTCAGAACTCTAAGGCACGTGCCTGATAACCCTTTGTTGGCACTGTATAATCTCAGTTACATTGAGGGCGTTCTTCCTACTTCCTGGACCAATAGTCTCATTGTGCCTATCCCTAAGCCCCAACAGCCTGATACATTTAGGCCGATCTCCTTAACTAGTTGTCTTTGTAAAACTTTTGAAAGAATGATGCTTAACAGACTGTACTACAGAATCAGACATCAACTTTCCCCCTACCTCTATGGGTTCATGAAAGGTAAAAGTGTGCAGAACTGTATTTCCACCTTTCTCACTGCACACACCTCTACTAGTTTTACCACTTTTCTTGATCTAAAATCTGCATTTGATATTGCGAACAGAACCGTTATACTACATGAACTAGCCAAAATGAATATTGGTGGTAGCTTACTCTGCTGGATAATAGGATACCTGTCAAATAGAGTATCCTCTGTCCTTTACCAAGGCTTCAGAAGTCTAAAGAAATGTCTTTAGGTACACCGCAGGAGATTAATGCTCTCCTAAATGCTTCCTCACCTAAACATATAGCTATAAGCTATGCTGATGATATCATGATCCATACAACAGGGCATAAGAAGATGAATACCATTCTTAATGAAGTTCAAGCAATTTGTAATCGACTAGGCCTCATAATATCTTCCTCTAAAACAAAGCAAACGACATCCCCCACCCATCTATTTGCAGGGTGAAATCATTAGCTACGCAGGGGTGTAGATGTACCCTTTAACAAATCGTACACTTAGTGGAACCACATGGATTAATGCTCTTCCTTGGCAAATGCAGGGTCTAAAGCCAGCCTCATCTGGAAAGGCAAATAATGTTCGCGGCTTCTATGATGAGTCATGTGACAGAGTGAACCATGAAGCCTCCGGATGCAACATCCCAGCAATTCCAGGAACAGCTGTTAAAAATTGACCACTGTCTGGAAAATCTTCCAGCTCCTGCACCCAACATCTTGCTCCTGGGGGATTTCAACTTAAGGCACCTAAAATGGAGGAATATAGCAAATAATATTGTTGCAGTAATAACACCAGGAGGCAGCTCTGATGAAAACTCACACTCACACGAGCTTTTAAATCTCTGCACAAAATTCAATTTAAACCAGCAAATAATAGAGCCTACTAGACTGGAGAATACACTAGACCTCATCTTCACTAACAATGATGATCTGATAAGAAATGTCACCATATCAAAAACAATATACTCAGATCACAACATAATTGAGGTTCAGACATGTATGCGTGGAGCCCCAGACCGACAAAATGAGACTAGTCACGAGGGAGCATTCACCAAATTCAACTTCAATAACAAAAACATAAAGTGGGACCAAGTAAACCAAGTCCTAACCGATATAAGCTGGGAAGATATACTAAGCAACACAGACCCAAACTTATGCCTAGAACAGATTAACTCGGTGGCACTCGATGTATGCACAAGGCTTATTCCTCTAAGAAAAAGGAGGAGTAGATGTAAAATAGAAAGAGACAGGCGCTCCCTTTACAGGCGACGGAAAAGAATAACAGAGCGGCTAAAAGAGGTCAATATATCTGAAATGCGCAGGGAGACACTGGTCAGAGAAATAGCAAGCATCGAACTTAAGCTAAAAGAATCCTTTAGGAGTCAGGAATCGCGGGAAGAACTAAAAGCCATAAATGAAATCGAAAGAAACCCAAAGTATTTCTTCTCCTATGCCAAATCAAAATCGAGAACAACGTCCAGTATTGGGCCCCTACTTAAACAAGATGGGTCCTACACAGATGACAGCAAGGAAATGAGTGAGCTACTCAAGTCCCAATATGACTCAGTTTTTAGCAAGCCGCTAACCAGACTGAGAGTCGAAGATCAAAATGAATTTTTTATGAGAGAGCCACAAAATTTGATTAACACAAGCCTATCCGATGTTATCCTGACGCCAAATGACTTCGAACAGGCGATAAATGACATGCCCATGCACTCTGCCCCAGGGCCAGACTCATGGAACTCTGTGTTCATCAAGAACTGCAAGAAGCCCCTATCACGAGCCTTTTCCATCCTATGGAGAGGGAGCATGGACACGGGGGTCGTCCCTCAGTTACTAAAAACAACAGACATAGCCCCACTCCACAAAGGGGGCAGTAAAGCAACAGCAAAGAACTACAGACCAATAGCACTAACATCCCATATCATAAAAATCTTTGAAAGGGTCCTAAGAAGCAAGATCACCACCCATCTAGAAACCCATCAGTTACACAACCCAGGGCAACATGGGTTTAGAACAGGTCGCTCCTGTCTGTCTCAACTACTGGATCACTACGACAAGGTCCTAAATGCACTAGAAGACAAAAAGAATGCAGATGTAATATATACAGACTTTGCAAAAGCCTTCGACAAGTGTGACCATGGCGTAATAGCGCACAAAATGCGCGCTAAAGGAATAACAGGAAAAGTCGGTCGATGGATCTATAATTTCCTCACTAACAGAACACAGAGAGTAGTCGTCAACAGAGTAAAGTCCGAGGCAGCTACGGTGAAAAGCTCTGTTCCACAAGGCACAGTACTAGCTCCCATCTTGTTCCTCATCCTCATATCCGACATAGACAAGGATGTCAGCCACAGCACCGTGTCTTCCTTTGCAGATGACACCCGAATCTGCATGACAGTGTCTTCCATTGCAGACACTGCAAGGCTCCAGGCGGACATCAACCAAATCTTTCAGTGGGCTGCAGAAAACAATATGAAGTTCAACGATGAGAAATTTCAATTACTCAGATATGGTAAACATGAGGAAATTAAATCTTCATCAGAGTACAAAACAAATTCTGGCCACAAAATAGAGCGAAACACCAACGTCAAAGACCTGGGAGTGATTATGTCGGAGGATCTCACCTTCAAGGACCATAACATTGTATCAATCGCATCTGCTAGAAAAATGACAGGATGGATAATGAGAACCTTCAAAACTAGGGAGGCCAAGCCCATGATGACACTCTTCAGGTCACTTGTTCTATCTAGGCTGGAATATTGCTGCACTCTAACAGCACCTTTCAAGGCAGGTGAAATTGCCGACCTAGAAAATGTACAGAGAACTTTCACGGCGCGCATAACGGAGATAAAACACCTCAATTACTGGGAGCGCTTGAGGTTTCTAAACCTGTATTCCCTGGAACGCAGGAGGGAGAGATACATGATTATATACACCTGGAAAATCCTAGAGGGACTAGTACCGAACTTGCACACGAAAATCACTCACTACGAAAGCAAAAGACTTGGCAGACGATGCACCATCCCCCCAATGAAAAGCAGGGGTGTCACTAGCACGTTAAGAGACCATACAATAAGTGTCAGGGGCCCGAGACTGTTCAACTGCCTCCCAGCACACATAAGGGGGATTACCAACAGACCCCTGGCAGTCTTCAAGCTGGCACTGGACAAGCACCTAAAGTCAGTTCCTGATCAGCCGGGCTGTGGCTCGTACGTTGGTTTGCGTGCAGCCAGCAGCAACAGCCTGGTTGATCAGGCGCTGATCCACCAGGAGGCCTGGTCACAGACCGGGCCGCGGGGGCGTTGACCCCCGAAACTCTCTCCAGGTAAACTCCAGGTAATCCACTATACCACAACTAAACAAGAAATGTAAAGCTAGGCTAAATGCTCTCAAAGCTGTTGCTGGCTACAATCCCAACTATGGTGCTAATGTGAGAATCGTGAGAATGATGTACATAGCCTATGTTAGGTCCTTAATTGATTATGCTGCTCCCATGTTGATATTAGCTAGAGAAAGTTCTCTCCGACCCTTGGAGTTAATGCAAAATGAAGCTCTCAGGATTATTCTTGGCTGTCCCAGATCTACAAAAGTTCTTAACATGAGGAAGGAGCTTGGTATTTCTAGTATCAGTGATAGGATTGTTGAAATTAACACTGTACTCGGTATTAGAATGTTGAGAAACGAACCAGACACTGTCACAGTGAATCTTACCAAGTGTCTAGAGGTAAATACACACAGATCTAAATGGATTGTGAAAACGTGCAATTGCATTAAGTTTTATAACCTGCATGAACTGTATCACTGTAGGCAACAAGAGCATTTCACCCCTCCATGGAAGATGTGTTCATTTAATATCACATACCTACAAGTCCCTCCCAAGAAGCTCATTGCTAGTAATCCCTTCCTTAAATCTCTTGTTAGAGCAACTGCTCAAGAAGAAATTTCTCACCTAGCTGGTAGTAATAAGTTATCACAAGTTATATACACTGATGGATCTAAACAGGAGTCTTCTGGCAGGGCTGCATCTGCTCTTGTTGCCACCTCCCTAGTTAAGAACGATAATAAATTTGTTGAGTTAGGCATAAGAATTAACAACTGGGCGTCTACACTGCAAACTGAATTGTTTGCAATCCTAATGGCGCTAAAGCTAACCTATGACACTGAGCTTGACTCTATCATCATTACTGATTCTATGTCATCATTGAAGGCTCTTGGCTCATATAATGACTCCAACAACATGCTCATTGGGGAAGCCAGGTATAGATACTCAAAAATTAGGGACAAAGGAATTAATGTACAATTGCTATGGATCCCATCACACATTGGATTACTCCTTCATGATAAAGTTGATATGTTAGCCAAGAAGAGTATCCAGAAGGAGAATGTAGAATATAACTTTGGTATAACTGTGTCTAGCATTAGGAATAATATTAGGAGAGAAGTAAATAATGAAAATGATTGTTATAGGAATGCAGTTAGAAGCCTGAGTAGATCTATAACCCACTATGATAACATGAACGTAGATAAGTATGTTTATGGAGCAACTTGCAATGTGAACAGACTGACTGATGTTGTAGTGGCCAGGCTTAGGCTTGGTTACAAGTACTTCTGGCAGTTTGGGAGACACACAGATGATGATCAAACTAAATGTAAATTATGTGATCAGGCATATGGTCACTCTCTTGAACACTATGTGCTTAATTGTCCACTTATTGAGGAATACAGAGACAGACAGTATAATAACCTATGTGACATGTCAAGATATCTTATTAATGAAAATAAGATACCAGATATACTAAGCAAATTTCCTAAATTTGCTTGTAACAGATAAGTGAACTATAGATATGTAGATATAAATCCATATGTATTCCTGTTAACCCTTTGGGGCCTAGTTCCTAGGCCTTTTGTGTATCCATATGCTCTCGCGCTACCGTCCACAGGATGGATATGGGGTGCACAATAAACTAGCCACTTCGGTGGCAAAATCTAAAGGTTGTAGCCAGCAACATTAGTACCATAGTTGGGGTTGTAGCCAGCAACATTAGCACCATAGTTGGGGTTGTAGCCAGCAACATTAGTACCATAGTTGGGGTTGTAGCCAGCAACATTAGCACCATAGTTGGGGTTGTAGCCAGCAACATTAGCACCATAGTTGGGGTTGTAGCCAGCAACATTAGCACCATAGTTGGGGTTGTAGCCAGCAACATTAGTACCATAGTTGGGGTTGTAGCCAGCAACATTAGCACCATAGTTGGGGTTGTAGCCAGCAACATTAGTACCATAGTTGGGGTTGTAGCCAGCAACATTAGCACCATAGTTGGGGTTGTAGCCAGCAACATTAGCACCATAGTTGGGGTTGTAGCAAGCAACATTAGCACCATAGTTGGGGTTGTAGCCAGCAACATTAGCACCATAGTTGGGGTTGTAGCCAGCAACATTAGCACCATAGTTGGGGTTGTAGCCAGCAACATTAGCACCATAGTTGGGGTTGTAGCCATCAACATTAGTACCATAGTTGGGGTTGTAGCCAGCAACATTAGTAGCATAGTTGGGGTTGTAGCCAGCAACATTAGCACCATAGTTGGGGTTGTAGCCAGCAACATTAGCACCATAGTTGGGGTTGTAGCCAGCAACATTAGTACCATAGTTGGGGTTGTAGCCATCAACATTAGCACCATAGTTGGGGTTGTAGCCATCAACACTAGCACCATAGTTGGGGTTGTAGCCAGCAACATTAGCACCATAGTTGGGGCTGCAGCTAGCAACATCAGCACCATAGTTAGAGATAAGATAAGATTTCGTTCGGATTTTTAACCCCGGAGGGTTAGCCACCCAGGATAACCCAAGAAAGTCAGTGCGTCATCGAGGACTGTCTAACTTATTTCCATTGGGGTCCTTAATCTTGTCCCCCAGGATGCGACCCACACCAGTCGACTAACACCCAGGTACCTATTTGCTGCTAGGTGAACAGGACAACAGGTGTAAGGAAACGTGTCGAAATGTTTCCACCCGCCGGGAATCAAACCCGGGCCCTCCGTGTGTGAAGCGGGAGCTTTAGCCACCAGGCCACCGGGCCATAGTTGGGGTTGTAGCCAGCAACATTAGTACCATAGTTGGGGTTGTAGCCAGCAACATTAGTACCATAGTTGGGGTTGTAGCCAGCAACATTAGCACCATAGTTGGGGTTGTAGCCAGCAACATTAGCACCATAGTTGGGGTTGTAGCCAGCAACATTAGCACCATAGTTGGGGTTGTAGCCAGCAACATTAGCACCATAGTTGGGGTTGTAGCCAGCAACATTAGTACCATAGTTGGGGTTGTAGCCAGCAACATTAGCACCATAGTTGGGGTTGTAGCCAGCAACATTAGCACCATAGTTGGGGTTGTAGCCATCAACATTAGCACCATAGTTGGGGGTTGTAGCCAGCAACATTAGCACCATAGTTGGGGTTGTAGCCAGCAACATTAGCACCATAGTTGGGGTTGTAGCCATCAACATTAGTACCATAGTTGGGGTTGTAGCCAGCAACATTAGCACCATAGTTGGGGTTGTAGCCATCAACATTAGCACCATAGTTGGGGTTGTAGCCAGCAACATTAGTACCATAGTTGGGGTTGTAGCCAGCAACATTAGCACCATAGTTGGGGTTGTAACCAGCAACATTAGCACCATAGTTGGGGTTGTAGCCAGCAACATTAGTACCATAGTTGGGGTTGTAGCCAGAAACATTAGTACCATAGTTGGGGTTGTAGCCAGCAACATTAGCACCATAGTTGGGGTTGTAGCCAGCAACATTAGCACCATAGTTGGGGTTGTAGCCAGCAACATTAGTACCATAGTTAGGGTTGTAGCCAGCAACATTAGCACCATAGTTGGGGTTGTAGCCAGCAACATTAGTACCATAGTTGGGGTTGTAGCCAGCAACATTAGTACCATAGTTGGGGTTGTAGCCAGCAACATTAGTACCATAGTTGAGGTTGTAGCCAGCAACATTAGCACCATAGTTGGGGTTGTAGCCAGCAACATTAGCACCATAGTTGGGGTTGTAGCCAGCAACATTAGCACCATAGTTGGGGTTGTAGCCATCAACATTAGTACCATAGTTGGGGTTGTAGCCAGCAACATTAGCACCATAGTTGGGGTTGTAGCCAGCAACATTAGCACCATAGTTGGGGTTGTAGCCAGCAACATTAGTACCATAGTTTTTATTTATTTATTTATTTATTTATTTAATTTGCGCACACATACAGAGGTACAAAAAAAAATACAGATAAGAGCAGCATGCCAAAGCCACTTATACTATGCATAGCATTACGGGCTGGCTTAAAATTAACTTAAGATTAACTAAGCACTGATGAAATCAGTGATAAAACATTAATGTAAACAGATTACTATAAAGCACAAGTGAGTATTACAAAGACAGGTCATATGGTTGCATGCATTGTTGTTCATTCAGTGAATGGAGTTAGGTAGTGTATTTAAAAAATAATAAAGTTAGATTGGGTTTTAGGTTTAACATTTATGTGATATAATTGTGAGAAACATTTAAGATATACAATTTATAAGGTTCAGTTATTCAGTATTTATTTGGTTTTGGGTGAGTAAGTGATCTTTGAGAAGAGACTTGAATTTATAAACAGGTAGTGTTTCTTTTATATTTACAGGTAATGAATTCCAGATTTTAGGGCCTTTTATGTGCATTGAGTTTTTGCATAGCGTGAGATGGACACGAGGAACATCAAAGAGTGATCTGTGCCTTGTGTTATGGTCATGTGTTCTGTTGAGGTTGGCAAGGAGATGTTTGAGGGGAGGGTTAATATCAGAGTTAAGTGTTCTATGTATGTAATAGGTGCAGTAATAAGTATGGATGTTTTGTATGGTGAGTAGGTTTAGTGTATTGAATATTGGTGGAGTGTGCTGCCTGTAGTGAGAATTTGTTATCATTCTAACTGCAGCCTTTTGTTGGGTAATTAGTGGTCTGAGATGGTTAATTGTTGTTGAGCCCCATGCACAAATTCCATAGGTGAGATAGGGGTAAATAAGAGAGTGATATAGGGCCAGGAGGGCTGACTGTGGAACATAGTACCGTATCTTCGATAGTATGCCTACAGTCTTGGAAATTTTCTTAGAAATTTGTTGTATATGTGTATGAAATTTGAGTCTATTATCAAGGTGGATTCCTAAGAATTTTCCCTCTGTTAGCTTTGTGATAGGTGATCCGTTTATCATTATGTTAAGAGGGACATCTGTAGCTCTGTTACCAAACTGAATGAAGTAGGTTTTGTCAATGTTTAGTGTAAGTTTGTTAGTCCTCATCCAGGTAGATATTTTCTGTAATTCGGTATTTACAGTATTGGCTAGTGTGACTGGGCTCGGGTGAGAGAAGACGTATGTAGTGTCATCTGCAAATAGTGTGGGTTTGAGTAATTGCGAAGCATTTGGAAGGTCATTTATGTATAGGAGAAAGAGAAGAGGGCCAAGGACACTTCCCTGTGGGACACCAACTGTAATTGGTTGCGCAGAAGAGTTTGCCCCATTTGCGTACACATATTGGCTTCTGTTGCTGAGGTATGACTTGAGGTAGTTGAGGGAGTGCCCTCTTATACCATAGTGTGACAATTTTACGTGGAGCAAGTCATGGTCAACTGTATCAAAAGCTTTACGTAAGTCAATGAAGATCCCCAGTGGGACTTCTTTTTTCTCTATTGCAGTGTATATATGTTCTAGCATGTGTATAATAGCATCATTAGTATTTTTATTAGGCCTGAATCCAAATTGGCAGGGGTTGAGTATGTTTTGGGAGATAAGGTAGGAGTAGATTCGTTTATGAATTAATTTTTCGAAGATTTTTGAGAGAGGGTGTAAGTTGGATATTGGCCTATAGTTATTCAACTCTGTTTGGTCTCCTCCTTTGTGGATCGGGGTGACCCTTGCTATTTTGAGTACTGTAGGGAAGGTGGAGGATTCAATGGATTTGTTAAAGAGTGTTGCAATGATTGGTGATAGCACTTGTGACACTTTTTTGTATATAAAGGGTGGTAAGGTACTTAAATCTCCTGCCTTGTTTTTTAGTGCATTGATAATAAGGGAGACTTCGTATGGGTTAGTCGGAGCTAGGAACAGTGTGTTCGGGTAGTTGCCGGTGAGGTAGTCATTTGGTGGGGTATCTGAGCTTGGGATTTTATTGGCAAGGTTTTGTCCTATAGTGGAGAAGAAATCATTGAGTCTGTTTGCTGTTTCTGTTGGTGGGAGTTGGGGTTCATCTGATTTTGCTAATTTTATTTCGCTATTTCGTGATATCTTTTTTGTTCCCAGAATTTCTGATAGGGTTTTCCAGGTCTTTTTTATATCACCTCGTAAGTTGGATAATCTGTTCTCATAATACAATTTTTTTGCCCTTCTTATCAGGCTGGTTAGGATTGACGAGTAACGTTTTGTTTGGTCTCTGGTTATGTGACCCATTCTGTACTGTTTTTCATATTGGTGTTTTGTATTTATGGATTTGAGAATGCTGGGTGTTAGCCAGGGACTGTTCAGTCTCTTTGCTGTCATCTGTTTAGTTTTTTTAGGGCAGTGCTTGTTATAGAGGTATTGGGTCTTTTTTAGAAAATTATTAATACATTCGTCAATATCTGTATAGATTTCTAGCTCAGTGTGCCAGTCAATGTTTGCTACTGCTGTTGTGAAGTTATTAATGGCTGCCTCATTGTGAAGTCTGAAGGTGACTTTAGTAGTGTCTTGGGGTAGTTTACCAAGAGTTGTTATGAGGAAAGTAGGGTAGTGGTCTGTGGTATTATCTGTAATTATGCCTGATTTTAAAGGGGATATGGTGTTGGTCCAGATGTGGTCAAGTAGGGAAACACTAGTCTCTGTAACTCTTGTAGGTTTTGTTACTGTTGGTAGCAACATACAGTTACTCATTGTGTTTGTGAATTCAGTAACGTGTGGGTCCTGGTCTTGCAGGAGATTTATATTGAAGTCACCTGAGAGTAGTAAGTGATCTTTGTTCATGCGTGCATCAGTTATCATACTTCCTAGATTTTGACTAAATTGGCTAATGTTTGACTGTGGAACTCTGTAGATGTTTATCAATGTGAGAGGTTTTTGTAGGTATTTGGATTTGAATTTAGCTATTATATATTCCCCATGTTCATCCCTTGTGCAAGTATTAGTGATACATTCTAGTTGGTCTGAGTAGTATATGGCTGTGCCACCCCCTTGTTGGTCTGGCCTACAGTTGTGTATGGCTGTGTAACCAGGAATGGCATAGACATCTGTACTATCAGGCTTTAGCCAGGTCACATTAGCACCATAGTTGGGATTGTAGCCAGCAACAGCTTTGAGAGCATTTAGCCTAGCTTTGCATTTCTTGTTTAGTTGTGGTCTAGTGGATTTGATAAAGGGTACATCTACACCAAGATATCTGTAAGTTTTAACGTAGCTAATGATTTCACCCTGCAAATAGATGGGTGGGGGATGTCGTTTGCTTGTTAATATCTTTGTTTTAGAGGAAGATATTATGAGGCCTACACCAAGATATCTGTAAGTTTTAGTGATTTCACCCTGCAAATAGATGATTAAGAATGGTATTCATCTTCTTATGCCCTGTTGTATGGATCATGATATCATCAGCATAGCTTATAGCTATATGTTTAGGTGAGGCAGGTAGAGCATTTAGGAGAGCATTAATCAGAATATTAAATAGCATGGGACTAAGAACTCCTCCCTGCGGTGTACCTAAAGACATTTCTTTAGAATCACTTTTGAAGCCTTGGTAAAGGACAGAGGATACTCTATTTGACAGGTATCCTATTATCCAGCAGAGTAAGCTACCACCAATATTCATTTTGGCTAGTTCATGTAGTATAACGGTTCTGTTCGCAATATCAAATGCAGATTTTAGATCAAGAAAAGTGGTAAAACTAGTAGAGGTGTGTGCAGTGAGAAAGGTGGAAATACAGTTCTGCACACTTACCTTTCATGAACCCATAGAGGTAGGGGGAAAGTTGGTGTCTGATTCTGTAGTACAGTCTGTTAAGCATCATTCTTTCAAAAGTTTTACAAAGACAACTAGTTAAGGAGATCGGTCTAAATGTATCAGGCTGTTGGGGCTTAGGGATAGGCACAATGAGACTATTGGTCCAGGAAGTTTAATGTTTCAGTGTCTCTTTCCAGAAGAAACTTTATTATCCTTCATGGGTTATCCTGAGTGGCTAACCCTCCGGGGTTAAAAATCCGAACGAAATGTGATCTTATCCAGCTGTCAGAGGTTAATAAAGCGTCGCTTGCGGTGGCCCTTAACAACAACAACAACAATAACATACTAGTTATTATTAAAAGTTTGTTGTTGTTATTATATCAAGTTCTGGAGTAACTAGCACTTATATCAAGTTCTGGAGTAACTAGCACTTATATCAAGTTCTGGAGTAAGTAGCACTTATATCAAGTTCTGGAGTAAGTAGCACTTATATCAAGTTCTGGAGTAACTAGCACTTATATCAAGTTCTGCAGTAAGTAGCACTTATATCAAGTTCTGCAGTAAGTAGCACTTATATCAAGTTCTGCAGTAAGTAGCACTTATATCAAGTTCTGCAGTAAGTAGCACTTATATCAAGTTCTGGAGTAACTAGCACTTATATCAAGTTCTGCAGTAAGTAGCACTTATATCAAGTTCTGGAGTAACTAGCACTTATATCAAGTTCTGCAGTAAGTAGCACTTATATCAAGTTCTGCAGTAAGTAGCACTTATATCAAGTTCTGGAGTAACTAGCACTTATATCAAGTTCTGGAGTAACTAGCACTTATATCAAGTTCTGCAGTAAGTAGCACTTATATCAAGTTCTGCAGTAAGTAGCACTTATATCAAGTTCTGCAGTAAGTAGCACTTATATCAAGTTCTGGAGTAACTAGCACTTATATCAAGTTCTGGAGTAAGTAGCACTTATATCAAGTTCTGGAGTAACTAGCACTTATATCAAGTTCTGCAGTAAGTAGCACTTATATCAAGTTCTGCAGTAAGTAGCACTTATATCAAGTTCTGGAGTAACTAGCACTTATATCAAGTTCTGGAGTAAGTAGCACTTATATCAAGTTCTGGAGTAACTAGCACTTATATCAAGTTCTGCAGTAAGTAGCACTTATATCAAGTTCTGGCGTAACTAGCACTTATATCAAGTTCTGCAGTAAGTAGCACTTATATCAAGTTCTGGAGTAAGTAGCACTTATATCAAGTTCTGGAGTAAGTAGCACTTATATCAAGTTCTGCAGTAACTAGCACTTATATCAAGTTCTGAAGTAAGTAGCACTTATATCAAGTTCTGGAGTAAGTAGCACTTATATCAAGTTCTGCAGTAAGTAGCACTTATATCAAGTTCTGCAGTAAGTAGCACTTATATCAAGTTCTGCAGTAACTAGCACTTATATCAAGTTCTGCAGTAACTAGCACTTATATCAAGTTCTGCAGTAACTAGCACTTATATCAAGTTCTGGAGTAAGTAGCACTTATATCAAGTTCTGCAGTAACTAGCACTTATATCAAGTTCTGCAGTAAGTAGCACTTATATCAAGTTCTTAAGTAAGTAGCACTTATATCAAGTTCTGGAGTAAGTAGCACTTATATCAAGTTCTGCAGTAACTAGCACTTATATCAAGTTCTGCAGTAAGTAGCACTTATATCAAGTTCTGCAGTAAGTAGCACTTATATCAAGTTCTGGAGTAAGTAGCACTTATATCAAGTTCTGCAGTAACTAGCACTTATATCAAGTTCTGCAGTAACTAGCACTTATATCAAGTTCTGCAGTAAGTAGCACTTATATCAAGTTCTGTAGTAACTAGCATTTATATCAAGTTCTGGAGTAAGTAGCACTTATATCAAGTTCTGCAGTAAGTAGCACTTATATCAAGTTCTGGAGTAAGTAGCACTTATATCAAGTTATGCAGTAACTAGCACTTATATCAAGTTCTGCAGTAAGTAGCACTTATATCAAGTTCTGCAGTAACTAGCACTTATATCAAGTTCTGGAGTAACTAGCACTTATATCAAGTTCTGCAGTAAGTAGCACTTATATCAAGTTCTGGAGTAACTAGCACTTATATCAAGTTCTGCAGTAAGTAGCACTTATATCAAGTTCTGGAGTAACTAGCACTTATATCAAGTTCTGGAGTAAGTAGCACTTATATCAAGTTCTGCAGTAAGTAGCACTTATATCAAGTTCTGGAGTAAGTAGCACTTATATCAAGTTATGCAGTAACTAGCACTTATATCAAGTTCTGCAGTAAGTAGCACTTATATCAAGTTCTGCAGTAACTAGCACTTATATCAAGTTCTGGAGTAACTAGCACTTATATCAAGTTCTGCAGTAAGTAGCACTTATATCAAGTTCTGGAGTAACTAGCACTTATATCAAGTTCTGCAGTAAGTAGCACTTATATCAAGTTCTGGAGTAACTAGCACTTATATCAAGTTCTGGAGTAACTAGCACTTATATCAAGTTCTGGAGTAACTAGCACTTATATCAAGTTCTGGAGTAACTAGCACTTATATCAAGTTCTGGAGTAACTAGCACTTATATCAAGTTCTGGAGTAACTAGCACTTATATCAAGTTCTGGAGTAAGTAGCACTTATATCAAGTTCTGGAGTAACTAGCACTTGTATCAAGTTCTGGAGTAAGTAGCACTTATATCAAGTTCTGCAGTAACTAGCACTTATATCAAGTTCTGGAGTAAGTAGCACTTATATCAAGTTCTGCAGTAAGTATCACTTATATCAAGTTCTGGAGTAAGTAGCACTTATATCAAGTTCTGCAGTAACTAGCACTTATATCAAGTTCTGGAGTAAGTAGCACTTATATCAAGTTCTGGAGTAAGTAGCACTTATATCAAGTTCTGCAGTAAGTAGCACTTATATCAAGTTCTGCAGTAAGTAGCACTTATATCAAGTTCTGGAGTAAGTAGCACTTATATCAAGTTCTGCAGTAACTAGCACTTATATCAAGTTCTGGAGTAAGTAGCACTTATATCAAGTTCTGGAGTAAGTAGCACTTATATCAAGTTCTGCAGTAAGTAGCACTTATATCAAGTTCTGCAGTAAGTAGCACTTATATCAAGTTCTGGAGTAAGTAGCACTTATATCAAGTTCTGGAGTAAGTAGCACTTATATCAAGTTCTGCAGTAAGTAGCACTTATATCAAGTTCTGGAGTAAGTAGCACTTATATCAAGTTCTGGAGTAAGTAGCACTTATATCAAGTTCTGGAGTAAGTAGCACTTATATCAAGTTCTGCAGTAAGTAGCACTTATATCAAGTTCTGGAGTAACTAGCACTTATATCAAGTTCTGGAGTAACTAGCACTTATATCAAGTTCTGCAGTAAGTAGCACTTATATCAAGTTCTGCAGTAAGTAGCACTTATATCAAGTTCTGCAGTAAGTAGCACTTATATCAAGTTCTGGAGTAACTAGCACTTATATCAAGTTCTGCAGTAAGTAGCACTTATATCAAGTTCTGCAGTAAGTAGCACTTATATCAAGTTCTGGAGTAAGTAGCACTTATATCAAGTTCTGGAGTAAGTAGCACTTATATCAAGTTCTGCAGTAAGTAGCACTTATATCAAGTTCTGGAGTAACTAGCACTTATATCAAGTTCTGGAGTAACTAGCACTTATATCAAGTTCTGCAGTAAGTAGCACTTATATCAAGTTCTGCAGTAAGTAGCACTTATATCAAGTTCTGCAGTAAGTAGCACTTATATCAAGTTCTGGAGTAACTAGCACTTATATCAAGTTCTGCAGTAAGTAGCACTTATATCAAGTTCTGCAGTAACTAGCACTTATATCAAGTTCTGCAGTAAGTAGCACTTATATCAAGTTCTGGAGTAACTAGCACTTATATCAAGTTCTGCAGTAAGTAGCACTTATATCAAGTTCTGCAGTAAGTAGCACTTATATCAAGTTCTGGAGTAAGTAGCACTTATATCAAGTTCTGGAGTAAGTAGCACTTATATCAAGTTCTGCAGTAAGTAGCACTTATATCAAGTTCTGGAGTAACTAGCACTTATATCAAGTTCTGGAGTAACTAGCACTTATATCAAGTTCTGCAGTAAGTAGCACTTAACTAACCAGTATTATAATGGTACTTAGTGGAGTGGAGTGACTTTGCGGTGGAGACAGAAAAAAAAAAAAAAAAAAAAAAAAAAAAAAAAATAGAAAAGCCAGATACAGCGATTGATAAACAAGGAGGTGACCGTTCGTCATTGTAGGAGCTGCCAGATATCACCGGCTCTTCAACACGCAAGTTATACTTTTGTATCAGTCAAATCACATATTACTCGGGTAGATAATTTCCAGTAGATCCTTCATGTGTTAGCTCAAATCACCGACCAGTATGTTTTAAATAAGTGACCCACTGATCAGAGCAGATCGACTGGTCCAAACCCTTGTCTGGTCCGAACCCTTGACTGGTCCGAACCCTTGACTGGTCCGAACCCTTGACTGGTCCGAACCCGGGACTGGTTTCAAACAGTTTCGTTGGACAATAAAGCAGACTGTAAACGGATGGGGTTGTAGGCGCCCTTATAAACACAAACATTAAAAATCAGGAACGTGACGGTAAGCTGTCCAATATACAAAAAGAGTTAGAAACAGAAATACAAATAGCTAGAGCTTCATTTAAGGTTATTAATATAATATTCAAGAGGTTGCTAGTAGAATTGCAGTAAATCAACCATTCAAATCATTATGAAGCTGTGTGTAGTCTGTGGTCAGTCAAACAAACGGGCCTCCACATGGATAAATTGTCATTTTTGTGGAAATTGGTGTCACGCCCCTTGTGCAGATATCCCAGAACTAGCTACAAGCAGTATTAAAACAGAGAAGTGTTTCTGGGTATGCCCAAATGAGGAAAATCTGTGGACTAAAATCACAAGGGTATTAAAAGAGGACAACATCAAAGCTGCTTTCATAGAAAACCTGGAAGCTTTCTACAACAGATGGGAACATAAAAAGTCTGGGCTGAATGGTACTGCCCTTGATACTGGCCATGTAGTCACAAACTGTAAGGCTGGAGGTGATGTCCTGGGAGACAGTAATAGTAAGGCTGGAGGTGCTGTCCTGGGAGACAGTAATGGTGAAGCTGGAGGTGCTGTCCTGGGAGACAGAAATGGTGAAGCTGGAGATACTGTCCTGGGAGACAGTAATGATGAAGCTGGAGATTTTGTCCAGGTAGTCGGGAATTATACGCAGGAAGGAATACATATAAATGACCACATAGGGGATAGGAGCCATAGTAGGGAAACAAGTGTAGTCAAAGATAAGATAAAACCAATATTGCAAACTAGAAATACCGCAGGAAATAGCAAACAAGAGGACTCCAATAGCAATAGTGAGGATAAATTACCAAAAACAACTGGTGGGAGCTCCATTGTTGGTGCTAGGGAGGATAGAAGTAAGACAGGGAAACATGCACCAACAGGGAATACAGTCACAGAAACCCAAGGCAAGCGGAAACCAAGCCTGTGCACATACTATGCACTTGGTATCTGCTGGCATGGGAAATCTGGAAAAACAGATGGGACGTGCAACTATGACCACCCTAGAAAATGCCATGCCCATATGACAACAGGAAAATGCAAACTCCCTTCCTGTAAGCTTTTTCACCCTGAAATGTGTACCTCTTCAGTACAGGAAAGACTGTGCTATAACTTAAATTGCCAGGCATACCATCTAAAGGGGACAAAAAGATACAAAACATCCAGGCCATGGGAAAACCTGGGTAGCCACAGCCACTCAAGAGGGAGAGGTTTTTTAGTGCCAGGAAGGAAAAAAAACTGGCAGGAAATGGCAGAAATCGTACACCAAATCCAGTCATTCCTGGAGTGGAACCACAGTCGATGGCCTCCACTCCAAACCAACAGATACAGATACTAATGCCGGAAAAAAAATCCCCCCCCAGTACCAACAATACCACCAGTCCGATAACATTCTTCTTTGCAAATATACAGGGTCTAAAGCCAGCAACAAACAACAAAATACCTTTCATCCGTGGACTGCTTGCAGAGGCAAAGGCAATGTTCGCGGCTTTCACTGAGACCCACATAAAGGATCACTTGGACAATGAAATATGGATCCCAGGTTACAACCTATACAGATGTGACAGAGTGAACAGGCAAAAGGGGGGGGTTGGCCTGTACATTGCAGAGTCACTTGTTTGCACAGAACTGCTTAATGCCTCAAATGACGTAGTGGAAGTTTTAGCAGTAAAGGTCGAGAACCAAAACCTAGTCATTGTGGTAGTCTACAAGCCTCCGGATGCAACATCCCAGCAATTCCAGGAACAGCTGTTAAAAATTGACCACTGTCTGGAAAATCTTCCAGCTCCTGCACCCAACATCTTGCTCCTGGGGGATTTCAACTTAAGGCACCTAAAATGGAGGAATATAGCAAATAATATTGTTGCAGTAATAACACCAGGAGGCAGCTCTGATGAAAACTCACACTCACACGAGCTTTTAAATCTCTGCACAAAATTCAATTTAAACCAGCAAATAATAGAGCCTACTAGACTGGAGAATACACTAGACCTCATATTCACTAACAATGATGATCTGATAAGAAATGTCACCATATCAAAAACAATATACTCAGATCACAACATAATTGAGGTTCAGACATGTATGCGAGGAGCCCCAGACCGACAAAATGAGACTAGTCACGAGGGAGCATTCACCAAATTCAACTTCAATAACAAAAACATAAAGTGGGACCAAGTAAACCAAGTCCTAACCGATATAAGCTGGGAAGATATACTAAGCAACACAGACCCAAACTTATGCCTAGAACAGATTAACTCGGTGGCACTCGATGTATGCACAAGGCTTATTCCTCTAAGAAAAAGGAGGAGTAGATGTAAAATAGAAAGAGACAGGCGCTCCCTTTACAGGCGACGGAAAAGAATAACAGAGCGGCTAAAAGAGGTCAATATATCTGAAATGCGCAGGGAGACACTGGTCAGAGAAATAGCAAGCATCGAACTTAAGCTAAAAGAATCCTTTAGGAGTCAGGAATCGCGGGAAGAACTAAAAGCTATAAATGAAATCGAAAGAAACCCAAAGTATTTCTTCTCCTATGCCAAATCAAAATCGAGAACAACGCCCAGTATTGGGCCCCTACTTAAACAAGATGGGTCCTACACAGATGACAGCAAGGAAATGAGTGAGCTACTCAAGTCCCAATATGACTCAGTTTTTAGCAAGCCGCTAACCAGACTGAGAGTCGAAGATCAAAATGAATTTTTTATGAGAGAGCCACAAAATTTGATTAACACAAGCCTATCCGATGTTATCCTGACGCCAAATGACTTCGAACAGGCGATAAATGACATGCCCATGCACTCTGCCCCAGGGCCAGACTCATGGAACTCTGTGTTCATCAAGAACTGCAAGAAGCCCCTATCACGAGCCTTTTCCATCCTATGGAGAGGGAGCATGGACACGGGGGTCGTCCCTCAGTTACTAAAAACAACAGACATAGCCCCACTCCACAAAGGGGGCAGTAAAGCAACAGCAAAGAACTACAGACCAATAGCACTAACATCCCATATCATAAAAATCTTTGAAAGGGTCCTAAGAAGCAAGATCACCACCCATCTAGAAACCCATCAGTTACACAACCCAGGGCAACATGGGTTTAGAACAGGTCGCTCCTGTCTGTCTCAGCTACTGGATCACTACGACAAGGTCCTAAATGCACTAGAAGACAAAAAGAATGCAGATGTAATATATACAGACTTTGCAAAAGCCTTCGACAAGTGTGACCATGGCGTAATAGCGCACAAAATGCGCGCTAAAGGAATAACAGGAAAAGTCGGTCGATGGATCTATAATTTCCTCACTAACAGAACACAGAGAGTAGTCGTCAACAGAGTAAAGTCCGAGGCAGCTACGGTGAAAAGCTCTGTTCCACAAGGCACAGTACTAGCTCCCATCTTGTTCCTCATCCTCATATCCGACATAGACAAGGATGTCAGCCACAGCACCGTGTCTTCCTTTGCAGATGACACCCGAATCTGCATGACAGTGTCTTCCATTGCAGACACTGCAAGGCTCCAGGCGGACATCAACCAAATCTTTCAGTGGGCTGCAGAAAACAATATGAAGTTCAACGATGAGAAATTTCAATTACTCAGATATGGTAAACATGAGGAAATTAAATCTTCATCAGAGTACAAAACAAATTCTGGCCACGAAATAGAGCGAAACACCAACGTCAAAGACCTGGGAGTGATTATGTCGGAGGATCTCACCTTCAAGGACCATAACATTGTATCAATCGCATCTGCTAGAAAAATGACAGGATGGATAATGAGAACCTTCAAAACTAGGGAGGCCAAGCCCATGATGACACTCTTCAGGTCACTTGTTCTATCTAGGCTGGAATATTGCTGCACTCTAACAGCACCTTTCAAGGCAGGTGAAATTGCCGACCTAGAAAATGTACAGAGAACTTTCACGGCGCGCATAACGGAGATAAAACACCTCAATTACTGGGAGCGCTTGAGGTTTCTAAACCTGTATTCCCTGGAACGCAGGAGGGAGAGATACATGATTATATACACCTGGAAAATCCTAGAGGGACTAGTACCGAACTTGCACACGAAAATCACTCACTACGAAAGCAAAAGACTTGGCAGACGATGCACCATCCCCCCAATGAAAAGCAGGGGTGTCACTAGCACGTTAAGAGACCATACAATAAGTGTCAGGGGCCCGAGACTGTTCAACTGCCTCCCAGCACACATAAGGGGGATTACCAACAGACCCCTGGCAGTCTTCAAGCTGGCACTGGACAAGCACCTAAAGTCAGTTCCTGATCAGCCGGGCTGTGGCTCGTACGTTGGTTTGCGTGCAGCCAGCAGCAACAGCCTGGTTGATCAGGCGCTGATCCACCAGGAGGCCTGGTCACAGACCGGGCCGCGGGGGCGTTGACCCCCGAAACTCTCTCCAGGTAAACTCCAGGTAAAAGTTCTGCAGTAAGTAGCACTTATATCAAGTTCTGGAGTAACTAGCACTTATATCAAGTTCTGGAGTAACTAGCACTTAACACTTATTTCTCAGGTAAGTTAACACTCTCTCTTATTATTATTGTTGTTATAAATCACTGGAAATAATGACAATACTGATGAAAGTTATTATTACCAACACTAACTTTACTAAGTTCACTTATGTTCACTCAGGTTCACTTAGACTCAAGTTCACTTAGACTCAAGTTCACTTATGTTCACTCAGGTTCACTTAGACTCAAGTTCACTTAGACTCAAGTTCACTTAGACTCAAGTTCACTTAGACTCAAGTTCACTTAGACTCAAGTTCACTTAGACTCAAGTTCACTTAAGTTCACTTAGGTTCACTTAGACTCAAGTTCACTCAAGTTCACTTAGGTTCACTTAGACTCAAGTTCACTTAGACTCAAGTTCACTTATACTCAAGTTCACTTAGACTCAAGTTCACTTAAGTTCACTTACACTCAAGTTCACTTACACTCAAGTTCACTTAGACTCAAGTTCACTTACACTCAAGTTCACTTAGACTCAAGTTCACTTACACTCAAGTTCACTTACACTCAAGTTCACTTACACTCAAGTTCACTTAGACTCAAGTTCACTTACACTCAAGTTCACTTAGACTCAAGTTCACTTACACTCAAGTTCACTTACACTCAAGTTCACTTACACTCAAGTTCACTTACACTCAAGTTCACTTACACTCAAGTTCACTTACACTCAAGTTCACTTACACTCAAGTTCACTTAGACTCAAGTTCACTTACACTCAAGTTCACTTAAGTTCACTCAGGTTCACTTACCTGGAGAGAGTTCCGGAGGTCAACGCCCCCGCGGCCCGGTCTGTGACCAGGCCTCCTGGTGGATCAGAGCCTGATCAACCAGGCTGTTACTGCTGGCTGCACGCAAACCAACGTACGAGCCACAGCCCGGCTGATCAGGTACCAACTTTAGGTGCTTGTCCAGTGCCAGCTTGAAGACTGCCAGGGGTCTGTTGGTAATCCCCCTTATGTATGCTGGGAGGCAGTTGGACCGGGCCCCTGACACTTATTGTATGGTCTCTTAACGTGCTAGTGACACCCCTGCTTTTCATTGGGGGGATGGTGCATCGTCTGCAAAGTCTTTTGCTTTCGTAGTGAGTGATTTTCGTGTGCAAGTTCGGTACTAGTCCCTCTAGGATTTTCCAGGTGTATATAATCATGTATCTCTCCCTCCTGCGTTCCAGGGAATACAGGTTTAGAAACCTCAAGCGCTCCCAGTAATTGAGGTGTTTTATCTCCGTTATGCGCGCCGTGAAAGTTCTCTGTACATTTTCTAGGTCGGCAATTTCACCTGCCTTGAAAGGTGCTGTTAGTGTGCAGCAATATTCCAACCTAGATAGAACAAGTGACCTGAAGAGTGTCATCATGGGCTTGGCGTCCCTAGTTTTGAAGGTTCTCATTATCCATCCTGTCATTTTTCTAGCAGATGCGATTGATACAATGTTATGGTCCTTGAAGGTGAGATCCTCCGACATGATCACTCCCAGGTCTTTGACGTTGGTGTTTCGCTCTATTTTGTGGCCAGAATTTGTTTTGTACTCTGATGAAGATTTAATTTCCTCATGTTTACCATATCTGAGTAATTGAAATTTGTCATCGTTGAACTTCATATTGTTTTCTGCAGCCCACTGAAAGATTTGGTTGATGTCTGCCTGGAGCCTTGCAGTGTCTGCAATGGAAGACACTGTCATGCAGATTCGGGTGTCATCTACAAAGGAAGACACGGTGCTGTGGCTGACATCCTTGTCTATGTCAGATATGAGGATGAGAAACAAGATGAGAGCAAGTACTGTGCCTTGTGGAACAGAGCTTTTCACAGTGGCTGCCTCGGACTTTACTCTGTTGACTACTACTCTCTGTGTTCTGTTAGTGAAGAAATTATAGATCCATCGACCGACTTTTCCTGTTATTCCTTTAGCACGCATTTTGTGTGCTATTACGCCATGGTCACACTTATCGAAGGCTTTTGCAAAGTCTGCATATTCAGTAGACCCCCGCATAACGATTACCTCCAAATGCGACCAATTATGTAAGTGTATTTATGTAAGTGCGTTTGTACGTGTATGTTTGGGGGTCTGAAATGGACTAATCTACTTCACAATATTTCTTATGGGAACAAATTCGGTCAGTACTGGCACCTGAACATACTTCTGGTGTGAAAAAATATCGTTAACCGGGGGTCCATTGTATTACATCTGCATTCTTTTTGTCTTCTAGTGCATCTAGGACCTTGTCGTAATGATCCAGTAGTTGAGACAGACAGGAGCAACCTGTTCTAAACCCATGTTGCCCTGGGTTGTGTAACTGATGGGTTTCTAGATGGGTGGTGATCTTGCTTCTTAGGACCCTTTCAAAGATTTTTATGATATGGGATGTTAGTGCTATCGGTCTGTAGTTCTTTGCTATTGCTTTACTGCCCCCTTTGTGGAGTGGGGCTATGTCTGTTGTTTTTAGTAACTGTGGGACGACCCCCGTGTCCATGCTCCCTCTCCATAGGATGGTAAAAGCTCGTGATAGGGGCTTCTTGCAGTTCTTGATGAACACGGAGTTCCATGAGTCTGGCCCTGGGGCAGAGTGCATGGGCATGTCATTTATCGCCTGTTCGAAGTCATTTGGCGTCAGGATAACATCAGATAGGCTTGTGTTAACCAAATTCTGTGGCTCTCTCATAAAAAATTCATTTTGATCTTCGACTCTCAGTCTGGTTAGCGGCTTGCTAAAAACTGAGTCATATTGGGACTTGAGTAGCTCACTCATTTCCTTGCTGTCATCTGTGTAGGACCCATCTTGTTTAAGTAAGGGCCCAATACTGGACGTTGTTCTCGACTTTGATTTGGCATAGGAGAAGAAATACTTTGGGTTTCTTTCGATTTCATTTATGGCTTTTAGTTCTTCCCGCGATTCCTGACTCCTATAAGATTCCTTTAGCTTAAGTTCGATGCTTGCTATTTCTCTGACCAGTGTCTCCCTACGCATTTCAGATATATTGACCTCTTTTAGCCGCTCTGTTATTCTTTTCCGTCGCCTGTAAAGGGAGCGCCTGTCTCTTTCTATTTTACATCTACTCCTCCTTTTTCTTAGAGGAATAAGCCTTGTGCATACATCGAGTGCCACCGAGTTAATCTGTTCTAGGCATAAGTTGGGGTCTGTGTTGCTTAGTATATCTTCCCAGCTTATATCGGTTAGGACTTGGTTTACTTGGTCCCACTTTATGTTTTTGTTATTGAAGTTGAATTTGGTGAATGCTCCCTCGTGACTAATCTCATTATGTTGGTCTGGGGCTCCGCGCATACATGTCTGAACCTCAATTATGTTGTGATCTGAGTATATTGTTTTTGATATGGTGACATTTCGTATCAGATCATCATTGTTAGTGAAGATGAGGTCTAGTGTATTCTCCAGTCTAGTAGGCTCTATTATTTGCTGGTTTAAATTGAATTTTGTGCAGAGATTTAAAAGCTCGTGTGAGTGTGAGTTTTCATCAGAGCTGCCTCCTGGTGTTATTACTGCAACAATATTATTTGCTATATTCCTCCATTTTAGGTGCCTTAAGTTGAAATCCCCCAGGAGCAAGATGTTGGGTGCAGGAGCCGGCAGATTTTCCAGACAGTGGTCAATTTTTAACAGCTGTTTCTGGAATTGCTGGGATGTTGCATCCGGAAGCTTATAGACTACCACATTGACTAGGCTTGGGTTCTCGATCTTTACTGCTAAAACTTCCACTACATCATTTGAGGCATTTAGCAGTTCTGAGCAAACAAGTGACTCTGCAATGTACAGGCCAACCGCCCCCCCCCCCCATCCTTTTGCCTGTTCACTCTGTCGCATCTGTATAGGTTGTAACCTGGTATCCATATTTCGTTGTCCAAGTGATCCTTTATGTGGGTCTCAGTGAAAGCCGCGAACATTGCCTTTGCCTCTGCAAGCAGTCCATGGATGAAAGGTATTTTGTTGTTTGTTGCTGGCTTTAGACCATGTATATTTGCGAAGAAGAATGTCATCGGACTGGTGGTATTGTTGGTACTGGGGGGGGGGATTTTTTTTCCGGCATTAGTATCTGTATCTGTTGGTTTGGAGTGGAGGCCATCGACTGTGGTTCCACTCCAGGAATGACTGGATTTGGTGTACGATTTCTGCCATTTCCTGCCAATTTTTTTTCCTTCCTGGCACTAAAAAACCACTCCCTCTTGAGTGGCTGTGGTTACCCAGGTTTTCCCATGGCCTGGATGTTTTGTATCTTTTTGTCCCCTTTAGATGGTGTGCCTGGCAATTTAAGTTATAGCACAGTCTTTCCTGTACTGAAGAGGTACACATTTCAGGGTGAAAAAGCTTACAGGAATGGAGTTTGCATTTCCTGTTGTCATATAGGCACGGCATTTTCTAGGGTGGTCATAGTTGCACGTCCCATCTGTTTTTCCAGATTTCCCATGCCTGCAGATACCAAGTGCATAGTATGTGCACAGGCTTGGTTTCCGTTTGCCTTGGGTTTCTGTAACTGTATTCCCTGTTGGTGCATGTTTACCTGTCTTATTCCTATCCTCCCTAGCACCAACAATGGAGCTCCCACCAGTTGTTTTTGGTAATATATACTCACTATTGCTAGTGGAGTCCTCTTGTTTGCTATTTCCTGCGGTATTTCTAGTTTGCAATATTGGTTTTATCTTATCTTTGACTACACTTGATTCCCCACGACGGCTCCTGTCTCCCATGAGGTCATTTATATGCATTCCTTCCTGCGTATAATTCCCGACTACCTGGACAAAATCTCCAGTTTCACCATTACTGTCTCCCAGGACAGCACCTCCAGCTTCACCATTACTGTCTCCTAGGACAGCACCTCCAGCTTCACCATTACTGTCTCCCAGGACAGCACCTCCAGCTTCACCATTACTGTCTCCCAGGACAGCACCTCCAGCTTCACCATTACTGTCTCCCAGGACAGCACCTCCAGCTTCACCATTACTGTCTCCCAGGACAGCACCTCCAGCTTCACCATTACTGTCTCCCAGGACAGCACTATCAGCCCCACATTTACTGACTACCAGGACATCATCTCCAGCCTTACAGTTTGTGACTACATGGCCAGTATCAAGGGCAGTACCATTCAGCCCAGACTTTTTATGTTCCCATCTGTTGTAGAAAGCTTCCAGGTTGTCTATGAAAGCAGCTTTGATGTTGTCCTCTTTTAATACCCTTGTGATTTTAGTCCACAGATTTATCTCATTTGGGCATACCCAAAAACACTTCCCTGTTTTAATACTGCTTGTAGCTAGTTCTTGGATATCTGCACAAGGGGCATGACTCAAGTTCACTTAGACTCAAGTTCACTTAGACTCAAGTTCACTTAGACTCAAGTTCACTTAGACTCAAGTTCACTTAGACTCAAGTTCACTTAGACTCAAGTTCACTTAGACTCAAGTTCACTTAGACTCAGGTTCACATAGACTCAAGTTCACTTAGACTCAAGTTCACTTAGACTCATGTTCACTTAGACTCAGGTTCACATAGACTCAAGTTCACTTAGACTCAAGTTCACTTAGACTCATGTTCACTTAGACTCAGGTTCACATAGACTCAAGTTCACTTAGACTCAAGTTCACTTAGACTCATGTTCACTTAGACTCAGGTTCACATAGACTCAAGTTCACTTAGACTCAAGTTCACTTAGACTCAGGTTCACTTAGACTCAAGTTCACTTAGACTCAAGTTCACTTAGACTCAAGTTCACTTAGACTCAGGTTCACTTAGACTCAAGTTCACTTAGACTCATGTTCACTTAGACTCAGGTTCACATAGACTCAAGTTCACTTAGACTCAAGTTCACTTAGACTCAAGTTCACTTAGACTCAAGTTCACTAAGACTCAGGTTCACTTAGACTCAAGTTCACTTAGACTCAAGTTCACTTAGACTCAAGTTCACTTAGACTCAGGTTCACTTAGACTCAAGTTCACTTAGACTCAAGTTCACTTACACTCAAGTTCACTCACGTTCACTTAGACTCAAGTTCACTTACACTCAAGTTCACTCACATTCACTTAGACTCAAGTTCACTTACACTCAAGTTCACTTACACTCAAGTTCACTTACACTGAAGTTTGCTTACACTCAAGTTCACTTACAATCAAGTTCACTTACACTCAAGTTCACTTACACTCAAGTTCACTTACACTTACACTCAAGTTCACTCAAGTTCATTTAGACTCAAGTTCACTTATACTCAAGTTCACTTACAATCAAGTTCACTTAGACTCAAGTTCACTTACACTCAAGTTCACTTACACTTACACTCAAGTTCACTCAAGTTCACTTACACTCAAGTTCACTTACACTCAAGTTCACTTACACTCAAGTTCACTTACAATCAAGTTCACTTACACAAGTTCACTTACAATGAAGTTCACTTACAATCAAGTTCACTTACACTCAAGTTCACTTACAATCAAGTTCACTTACACTCAAGTTCACTTACACTCAAGTTCACTTACACTCAAGTTCACTTACACTCAAGTTCACTTACACTCAAGTTCACTTACACTCAAGTTCACTTACAATCAAGTTCACTTACAATCAAGTTCACTTACAATCAAGTTCACTTACAATCAAGTTCACTTACAATCAAGTTCACTTACACTCAAGTTCACTTACACTCAAGTTCACTTACACTCAAGTTCACTTACACTCAAGTTCACTTACAATCAAGTTCACTTACAATCAAGTTCACTTACAATCAAGTTCACTTACAATCAAGTTCACTTACAATCAAGTTCACTTACAGTCAAGTTCACTTACAATCAAGTTCACTTACAATCAAGTTCACTTACAATCAAGTTCACTTACAATCAAGTTCACTTACACTCAAGTTCACTTACAATCAAGTTCACTTACAATCAAGTTCACTTACACAAGTGTGTTACAATTATCATACACATTAACATATATTAACACATATTAACATATATTAACATATATTAACATATATTAACATATATTAACATATATTGACATATATTAACGTATATTGACATATATTAACACATATTAACATATATTAACACATATTAACATATATTAATACATATTAACATATATTAACATATAAACATATATTAACATATATTAACACATCTTAACATATATTAACATATATTAACATATATTAACATATATTAACATATATTGACATATATTAACATATATTAACGTATATTGACATATATTAGACATATTAACATATATTAACATATTAACTCATATTAACAGATATTAACACATTAACATATATTAACATATGTAAATTACCAAGAATAACCCACATATTTCCCTTCGGATCCTTGTAATATTATTGTTAGGTGGTATATGACCCATACAGGTTTAGTGCTTCACCAGGAATGTAATAACGGTTTTGATCAGTGAGACAAAAAGTACCTGACCTTGATGCTTAATAACACCTTGATAATGTTGTGTCAAGTGCCTGACCTTGATGCTTAATAACATCTTGATAATGTTGTGTCAAGTGCCTGACCTTGATGCTTAATAACACCTTGATAATGTTGTGTCAAGTGCCTGACCTTGATGCTTAATAACACCTTGATAATGTTGTGTCAAGTGCCTGACCTTGATGCTTAATAACACCTTGATAATGTTGTCAAGTGCCTGACCTTGATGCTTAATAACACCTTGATAATGTTGTGTCAAGTGCCTGACCTTGATGCTTAATAACACCTTGATAATGTTGTGTCAAGTGCCTGACCTTGATGCTTAATAACACCTTGATAATGTTGTCAAGTGCCTGACCTTGATGCTTAATAACACCTTGATAATGTGTCAAGTGCCTGACCTTGCTGCTTAATAGCACCTTGATAATGTGTCAAGTGCCTGACCTTGATGCTTAATAACACCTTGATAATGTTATGTCAACTGCCAACCTTGATGCTTAATAACCCCTTGATAATGTGTCAAGTGCCTGACCTTGATGCTTAATAACACCTTGATAATGTCAAGTGCCTGACCTTGATGCTTAATAACACCTTGATAATGTTGTGTCAAGTGCCTGACCTTGATGCTTAATAGCAAATTGATGATGGTATGTCAAGTGCCTGACCTTGATGCTTAATAACACCTTGATAATGTTATGTCAAATGCCTGACCTTGATGCTTAATAACATCTTAATAATGTTAAGTGCCTGACCTTGATGCTTAATAACACCTTGATAATGCTATGTCAAGTGCCTGACCTTGATGCTTAATAACACCTTAATAATGTTGTATCAAGTGCCTGACCTTGATGCTTAATAACACCTTGATAATGTGTCAAGTGCCTGATCTTGATGCTTAATAGCACCTCAATAATGTTATGTCAAGTGCCTGACCTTGATGCTTAATAACACCTTGATAATGTTATGTCAAGTGCCTGACCTTGATGCTTAATAATACCTTGATAATGTTATGTCAACTGCCAACCTTGATGCTTAATAACCCCTTGATAATGTTGTGTCAAGTGCCTGACCTTGATGCTTAATAACACCTTGATAATGTTGTGTCAAGTGCCTGACCTTGATGCTTAATAACACCTTGATAATGTATCAAGTGCCTGACCTTGCTGCTTAATAACACCTTGATAATGTTGTGACAAGTGCCTGACCTTGATGCTTAATAACACCTTGATAATGTTGTATCAAGTGCCTGACCTTGCTGCTTAATAACACCTTGATAATGTGTCAAGTGCCTGACTTTGATGCTTAATAACACCTTGATAATGTTATGTCAAGTGCCTGACCTTGATGCTTAATAACACCTTGATAATGTTGTATCAAGTGCCTGACCTTGATGCTTAATAACACCTTGATAATGTTGTGTCAAGTGCCTGACCTTGATGCTTAATAACACCTTGATAATGTTGTGCCAAGTGCTTGACCTTGATGCTTAACACCTTGATAATGTTGTATCAAGTGCCTGACCTTGATGCTTAATAACACCTTGATAATGTTGTGTCAAGTGCCTGACCTTGATGCTTAATAACACCTTGATAATGCTGTGTCAAGTGCCTGACCTTGATGCTTAATAACACCTTGATAATGCTGTGTCAAGTGCCTGACCTTGATGCTTAATAACACCTTGATAATGTTATGTCAAGTGCCTGACCTTGATGCTTAATAACCTTGATAATGCTGTGTCAAGTGCCTGACCTTGATGCTTAATAACACCTTGATAATGTTATGTCAAGTGCCTGACTTTGATGCTTAATAACACCTTGATAATGCTGTGTCAAGTGCCTGACCTTGATGCTTAATAACACCTTGATAATATGTCAAGTGCCTGACCTTGATAATGCTGTGTCAAGTGCCTGACCTTGTTGCTTAATAACACCTTGATAATGTTATGTCAAGTGCCTGACCTTAATGCTAATAACACCTTGATAATGTTATGTCAAGTGCCTGACCTTGATGCTTAATAACACCTTGATAATGCTGTGTCAAGTGCCTAACATTGATGCTTAATAACACCTTGATAATGTTATGTCAAGTGCCTGACCTTGATGCTTAATAACACCTTGATAATGCTGTGTCAAGTGCCTGACCTTGATGCTTAATAACACCTTGATAATGTTATGTCAAGTGCCTGACCTTGATGCTTAATAACCTTGATAATGCTGTGTCAAGTGCCTGACCTTGATGCTTAATAACACCTTGATAATGTTATGTCAAGTGCCTGACTTTGATGCTTAATAACACCTTGATAATGCTGTGTCAAGTGCCTGACCTTGATGCTTAATAACACCTTGATAATATGTCAAGTGCCTGACCTTGATAATGCTGTGTCAAGTGCCTGACCTTGTTACTTAATAACACCTTGATAATATGTCAAGTGCCTGACCTTAATGCTAATAACACCTTGATAATGTTATGTCAAGTGCCTGACCTTGATGCTTAATAACACCTTGATAATGCTGTGTCAAGTGCCTAACCTTGATGCTTAATAACACCTTGATAATGTTATGTCAAGTGCCTGACCTTGATGCTTAATAACACCTTGATAATGTCAAGTGCCTGACCTTGATGCTTAATAACACCTTGATAATCCTGTGTCAAGTGCCTGACCTTGATGCTTAATAACACCTTGATAATGTTATGTCAAGTGCCTGACCTTGATGCTTAATAACACCTTGAAAATGCTGTGTCAATTGCCTGACCTTGATGCTTAATAACACCTTGATAATGTTGTGTCAAGTGCCTGACCTTGATGCTTAATAGCACCTTGATAATACTGACTTACCAGCTGAAGAATATTTTGTGTTAATTATTAACATGAAGGTTAGTAACCTAGGAAAACCCAGAAAGTAAGTTGACTGTCAGTCTTATTTCCATTGTTGACTGTCAGTCTTATTTCCATTGTTGACTGTCAGTCTTATTTCCATTGTTGACTGTCAGTCTTATTTCCATTGTTGACTGTCAGTCTTATTTCCATTGTTAACTGTCAGTCTTATTTCCATTGTTGATTGTCAGTCTTATTTCCATTGTTGACTGTCAGCCTTATTTCCATTGTTGACTGTCAGTCTTATTTCCATTGTTAACTGTCAGCCTTATTTCCATTGTTGACTGTCAGTCTTATTTCCATTGTTGACTGTCAGTCTTACTTCCATTGTTGACTGTCAGTCTTATTTCGATTGTTGACTGTCAGTCTTATTTCCATTGTTGATTGTCAGTCTTATTTCGATTGTTGACTGTCAGTCTTATTTCCATTGTTGACTGTCAGTCTTATTTCCATTGTTGACTGTCAGTCTTATTTCCATTGTTGACTGTCAGTCTTATTTCCATTGTTGACTGTCAGTTTTATTTCCATTACATTTCTTTAAAAACCCTCTCCCACAGTTTTATACCTACTAGCATCTGCAAACACCTCAGTACCAACTAACTGCTAGGTGAACAGTGGCAGCATGTGTAAGTACCAACTAACTGCTAGGTGAACAGTGGCAGCAGGTGTAAGTACCAACTAACTGCTAGGTGAACAGTGGCAGCAGGTGTAAGTACCAACTAACTGCTAGGTGAACAGTGGCAGCAGGTGTAAGTACCAACTAACTGCTAGGTGAACAGTGGCAGCAGGTGTAAGTACCAACTAACTGCTAGGTGAACAGTGGCAGCAGATGTAAGTACCAACTTGCTGCTAGGTGAACAGTGGCAGCAAGTGTAGGTACCAACTCGCTGCTAGGTGAACAGTGGCAGCATGTGTAAGTACCAACTTACTGCTAGGTGAACAGTGGCAGCATGTGTAAGTACCAACTTACTGCTAGGTGAACAGTGGCAGCATGTGTAAGTACCAACTAACTGCTAGGTGAACAGTGGCAGCAGGTGTAAGTACCAACTAACTGCTAGGTGAACAGTGGCAGCAGGTGTAAGTACCAACTAACTGCTAGGTGAACAGTGGCAGCAGGTGTAAGTACCAACTAACTGCTAGGTGAACAGTGGCAGCAGGTGTAAGTACCAACTAACTGCTAGGTGAACAGTGGCAGCAGGTGTAAGTACCAACTAACTGCTAGGTGAACAGTGGCAGCAGGTGTAAGTACCAACTAACTGCTAGGTGAACAGTGGCAGCAGATGTAGGTACCAACTTGCTGCTAGGTGAACAGTGGCAGCAAGTGTAGGTACCAACTCGCTGCTAGGTGAACAGTGGCAGCATGTGTAAGTACCAACTTACTGCTAGGTGAACAGTGGCAGCATGTGTAAGTACCAACTTACTGCTAGGTGAACAGTGGCAGCATGTGTAAGTACCAACTTACTGCTAGGTGAACAGTGGCAGCAGATGTAAGTACCAACTTGCTGCTAGGTGAACAGTGGCAGCAAGTGTAGGTACCAACTCGCTGCTAGGTGAACAGTGGCAGCATGTGTAAGTACCAACTTACTGCTAGGTGAACAGTGGCAGCATGTGTAAGTACCAACTTACTGCTAGGTGAACAGTGGCAGCAGATGTAAGTACCAACTTGCTGCTAGGTGAACAGTGGCAGCAAGTGTAGGTACCAACTCGCTGCTAGGTGAACAGTGGCAGCATGTGTAAGTACCAACTTACTGCTAGGTGAACAGTGGCAGCAGGTGTAAGTACCAACTTACTGCTAGGTGAACAGTGGCAGCAGGTGTAAGTACCAACTTACTGCTAGGTGAACAGTGGCAGCAGGTGTAAGTACCAACTTACTGCTAGGTGAACAGTGGCAGCAGATGTAAGTACCAACTTACTGCTAGGTGAACAGTAGCAGCAGGTGTAAGTACCAACTTACTGCTAGGTGAACAGTGGCAGCAGGTGTAAGTACCAACTTGCTGCTAGGTGAACAGTGGCAGCAAGTGTAGGTACCAACTCGCTGCTAGGTGAACAGTGGCAGCAGGTGTAAGTACCAACTTACTGCTAGGTGAACAGTGGCAGCAGATGTAAGTACCAACTTGCTGCTAGGTGAACAGTGGCAGCAAGTGTAGGTACCAACTCGCTGCTAGGTGAACAGTGGCAGCAAGTGTAAGTACCAACTTACTGCTAGGTGAACAGTGGCAGCAGATGTAAGTACCAACTTGCTGCTAGGTGAACAGTGGCAGCAAGTGTAGGTACCAACTTGCTGCTAGGTGAACAGTGGCAGCAGGTGTAAGTACCAACTTACTGCTAGGTGAACAGTGGCAGCAGGTGTAAGTACCAACTTACTGCTAGGTGAACAGTGGCAGCAGGTGTAAGTACCAACTTACTGCTAGGTGAACAGTGGCAGCAGGTGTAAGTACCAACTTACTGCTAGGTGAACAGTGGCAGCAGGTGTAAGGAAAAATGATCATTGTTTAATCTGTGCCTGAGAGCAACCACCGGTACCTTGGTATATAGTTAAGAACACTACTAATCCTGTCACTGTCAAGAACCCTGCTCGCAGATTTGCTCTCAGTGTTGAAGAATTTAAAAAAAAAAAATTCTTGTGAGATGATAGAGAAAATTTACCCGATGGTAATGAAACCAAAAGTATCAAAATTGATGGAGAATTTGCAGAATTACACTCTCAGGAAGTTAGCGATTTCAGTGATATTGATGCATCCGCAGTTTTGCCCACTTTATGTCCTATTTTGGGCCAATTCCATTGTACGAGTCGACTATATTCAGAGCTGTTTCACTAACACTCCTTTTGTTCTATCGGTTGAGTACAAGAAACTGCCCATTTACTTATTTCAACTACTCAGTAAAGTGATCAGAAATTGGTAATTTGGCCAAATGTACACAAAATTCAAGAGAGGTCAATTTCACAATATGGTCCAGAATAAACAGTGCAAACATTCCTAGCACTAAAATAACATTTTCTCTGTTCATTAGTCACATTTCCAGGACCCTCTTATATTATGCTTACTTTCCATTTTCAGTTTTTATTCACACAAGAATTAGAAGATTTACTGTTATGCAGACTACTGCATTATTGTAAAAATGGCATAAATAATATTAGTGCATTTGTGAAAGTATATTAGACCTACCAGTTGATGTGTATCGGATGCGTGACGTGATTTGTTTACTCTTGAACATCGTCAAAAATTGAACATTTCCACTGCTTCGAGCTCACTTTCAAGCTACTTTTAATCTGTAAACCATTCAAAATCATTTCTATTTCTGTAATATATCTTCCATTCTATCAAATGAGCTCAAGGAAATGAGACTGAAACCATAAATACCATGAAAATTCATCATAAATTTGCTGTTTTAAACCAAAAACACGGTCGCAGTTTTTTTCTCATTATGCATTTTCTCATTATGCATTATGCACTGCAGGATATTTGTTATACTGTGCACATGGACCACTCAGACCCATTCTCTCATATACAGCGGACCCCCGCCTTACGATATTAATCCGTTCCTGAGAGTTCATCGTAAGCCGAAATTATTGTTAGCCGAATTAATTTTCCCCATAAGAAATAATGGAAATCAAATTAATCCGTTCCTAACACCCCAAAGTATGGAAAAAAAAAATTTTTTACCACATGAAATATTAATTTTAATACACACAAACTGAAGAAGACATGCACAATTACAGTGGACCCCCGCATACCGTACGCATCACATAACGTTCAATCCGCATACCGCTCGCTTTTATCGCAAAAATTTTGCCTCGCATACCGCTCAAAAACCCGCTCACCGCTCTTCGTCCGAGACGCGTCCAATGTGCGCCCTTAGCCAGCCTCACATGTTCCGCCGGTGGCATTGTTTACCAGCCAGCCTCCGCGGTAACATCCAAGCATACAATCGGAACATTTCGTATTATTACAGTGTTTTTGGTGATTTTATCTGCAAAATAAGTGACCATGGGCCCCAAGAAAGCTTCTAGTGCCAACCCTACAGCAATAAGGGTGAGAATTACTATAGAGATGAAGAAAAAGATCATTGATAAGTATGAAAGTGGAGTGCGTGTCTCCGAGCTGGCCAGGTTGTATAATAAACCCCAATCAACCATCGCTACTATTGGTGGTACAGCTGCTGCTGCTGCTGTACCACCGTCAGCTGCTGCTGCTGCTGCTGCTGCACTGTCAGCTGCTGCTGCTGCTGTACCACTATCAGCTGCTGCTGTAGTACCGTCTGCTGCTGCTGTAGCATCGTCTGCTGCTGCTGTAGCACTGTCGGCTGCTGCTGCTGCTGTACCACCATCAGCTGCTGCTGTAGTACCGTCTGCTGCTGCTGTAGCATCGTCTGCTGCTGCTGTAGCACTGTCAGCTGCTGCTGCTGCTGTACCACCATCAGCTGCTGCTGTAGTACCGTCTGCTGCTGCTGTAGCATCGTCTGCTGCTGCTGTAGCACTGTCAGCTGCTGCTGCTGCTGTACCACCATCAGCTGCTGCTGTAGTACCGTCTGCTGCTGCTGTAGCATCGTCTGCTGCTGCTGTAGCACTGTCAGCTACTGCTGCTGCTGTAGCACTGTCAGCTGCTGCTGCTGCTGCTGTAGCACCGTTGTTGGTGTGGCTTATTGAGAATACCAAGAAACAATTAACCCCAGAGGATTTGCCACCCAGGATAACCCAAAAAAGTCAGTGTCATCGAAGACTGTCTAACTTATTTCCATTGGGGTCCTTAATCTTGTCTCCCAGGATGCAACCCACACCAGTTGACTAACACCCAGGTGAACAGGGAAAAATGCCTGGAACTAGTGCTCATATTGGTGAATTTAAAGCCAGCAAAGGTTGGTTTGAGAGATTTAAGAATCGTAGTGGCATACACAGTGTGATAAGGCCTGTTCTGGAAGAAAATGCCAAACAGGACCTACAGTACTCAGGAGGAAAAGGCACTCCCAGGACACAGTGTCTCATCAGTCATTGCTGCATCTTCAATAAAGGTAAGTGTCATTTATTCTTCATTTAGTAGAGTAGTACATGCACAATATATATTGTGCATGTACTACTCTACTATTGTGCATGTATCCTTCTCTCTGTGTGTAGGAAAATGTATATTTCATGTGGTAAAAATTTTTTTTTCATACTTTTGGGTGTATTGCACGGATTAATTTGATTTCCATTATTTCTTATGGGGAAATTTCATTCGCATACCGATCATTTCGCATAACAATGAGCCCTCTTGCACGGATTAAAGTCGCTATGCGGGGGTCCACTGTACTACTTTACTAAGAATCTGGTGATGATTGATGGGATGGGAGGGGAGAGTGTGGAAGCTATTGTTTAGAAGGGGAATCCCCTTCCATTAGGACTTGAGGTAGCAAGTCCTTTTCCGGGGTTACTTCCCTTCTTCTTTTAATGCCACTAAGACCAGCTTGAGAGTCACTGGACCTCTGTCACACAACAAAACTGTCCATAGAGCTCTGTATCTCCCATTCCTTTAAGACTTTCCTAAAATGGGCCATAACATTGTCATTGTACAGGTTGCCAACATAGCTTGCAGTAGCTGTGTCAGGGTGATTTTCATCCATAAAGGTTTGCAGTTCAACCCACTTTGCACACATTTCCTTAATCTCTTTTTTCAATTCCATACTAATTCTCGCCCTTTTTACCACAAGGATGGCACTAGAAGTTTTCTTGGGGTCCATGGTGACTTATTTTGCAGTTACAAGCACTAAAAACACTGGGATAATGTGAAATGTACCGAATGTATGCATAGATGCAACTGCACTGGCTGGCTTGTAAACACTGGCACTGAGGCCTCACATGGGATGCGTTCCAGATGAATCACAGAATATACAATATACAAAACATAAGTCTACACACTTCCTAGCTGCTCTCCTAGGGACAGCCCACATGGTGCATCTCAACAATTTGCCCTTCATTCTTCTTGACTAATCTACTTTGAGCTTAATTTCAAGGCACTTTTATTCCGTAAACCATCTCTATTTCTATAATATGTCTTCCATTCTATCAAATGAGACCAAGAAAATGAGAATACAACCATAAATACCATACGAAAATACACTGTAAAGTCGGTGTTTAAACCAAAAACATGGTCAGAGTTTTTTCTTATTATGCACTGTGTGCTGCAGTGTTTTGACACACTTTAGTTACCCTGGCTCCTCCCACACCCACCAAAACAACAAAAGACTGTTGCCAAGTACAATTCTCTAGTTACCACAACTCTACCACACCTTATTTTATTTTTACAAAAAGAAATACAACTTTATAAACTACTTATTTAAATTGTGTGTGTGTGTCTATAGTATAGCCTATTATATTGAGAAAAACAGGCTTGACTCAGCTGCCTTACAGCCATAAGGGTGATCAGCCCTTATGACATTTAGGGCTGAGTCCCCATTAGTTCAATATAATTAGGTATTCCAGAGTAACTGTTACTTACATACATCAATATGTGCTGGGTCCCATAGTCCCATTACATAGAACACAAAGAGTAATAGTAAACAGAGTAAAGTCTAAGGTGGCTACAGTGAAAAACTGTTCCACAAGGTGCAGTACTCACTCCCATTCTGTTCCTCATACTCATATCTGACATAGACAGATATGAGGATGACATTTGGGTGTCTTCTTCATGGATGACACCTGAATTGCTATGACAATGTCTTCATATCTGACATAGAAAGATATGAGGATGACAGTCTTCCTTTGTGGATGACACTCGAATTGCCATGGCTGTGTCCTCCATTGAAGACACTGCAAGACTCCAAGCGAACATCAACCAAATCTTTAAATGGACTGCAGAAAACAATATGAAGTTCAATGAGGAGAAATTTCAATTACTACTCGGATATGGAAAACTTGAGGAAATTAAAACTATCAGGGTATAAAACAAATTCTAACCACACAATAGGGCAAAAAACTAATGTGAAGGATCTGGGAGTAATAATGTCAGAGGATCTCACCTTCAAAAACCACAACAATGTATCTATTTCTCTAGAATCAATCTAGGAAATAGCTAGAACTCCATTTGTTCTGTTGATTTAGTACAAGAAACTGCCCATTTGCCAATTTCAATTACCCAATAGAGTGATCAGAAAATGGTAATTTGGCCAGTTTCATACACAATTCAAGAAAGGCCAATTTCAAAATAGGGTTCAGAATTAACAATGCAAACATTCCTGGCACTAAAATAACATTTTCTCTACTCAATAGTCACTTGCTTTCCATTTTGAATTTTTATTCACAAAAAATAGAAGATTTACTGTTATGTAGACTACTGCATTATTGTAAAAATTGTATAAATAATATCAGCGCATTTGTGAAAGCATATTAGACCCAACAGTTGATGTGTATTGGACGTGTGACGTGATTTGTTTGCTCTTGAACTTCGGCAAAAATTGAACATTTTGACTACTTTGAGCTCAATTTCAGGGCACTTTTATTCCGTAAACCATCTCTATTTCTATAATATGTCTTCCATTCTATCAAATGAAACCAAGAAAATGAGAATACAAAAATAAATACCATACGAAAATACACTGTAAAGTCTGTGTTCAAACCAAAAACACGGTCAGAGTTTATTTCTTATTATGCACTGTGTGCTGCAGGATTTTTTTTATACTGCACACACTGACCACTCACACCCATTCTCTCATATTTAGACCTACCATCTTTCTCCTGCAAGATTGAAAGCCACTAGAATTGTGGCATAGTATTATTGTACTGACACTAGCTTGCAAGCCATAATATTACGGGACCGACAGTGAAAGGGTTAATATGTACTGTGTGCTGCAGGATTATTTTTAAATGGTGAACACTTACTGCATAGACCCATTCTCATATCTAGGCCCAAATTTTTTGCTCACAGCTTGTCTGAGTGAGCCGAGCTCATGGTGTACTATAGGACCAACACTGGTTTCAGAGCCATGATACAATGGGACCGACACCAAAAGGGTTAATTTGATTGATTTTAGTATTTAACAAGTACAGGCAGGCCCTGCTTATGTGGCAGGTTAGGTTCTGGGATATTGCTGTAAAACAAAAATTACTGTGAAGTGAAATACAATGGACCCCCAGTTAACGATATTTTTTCTCTCCAGAAGTATGTTCAGGTGCCAGTACTGACCGAATTTGTTCCCATAAGAAATATTGTGAAGTAGATTAGTCCATTTCAGACCCCCAAACATACATGTACAAACGCACTTACATAAATACACTTACATAATTGGTCGCATTCGGAGGTGATCGTTATGCGGGGGTCCACTGTATAACCTTTTTTCTCGTTCAGTTTCATATAAAAGCCTAATAACATGTTTACACTATCATATATTAAGTGAACAATAGAGCGAGGCCTAAAAAATGCAGATGCAGTACACACATTATTTACCTTTAACTCGTCAACGGTCCAAACGTATATATACGTTTTTTTCAACATTTGAAAGTATGTAAAAAAAGTAGATCTTCTTTTTGTTTTTTTACATTTGAAAATGTGTAAAAAAACTTTGATCTACTTTTTTTTTTTGTTATATTTGAAAATATGTAAAAAAAACGTAGATCTACTTTTGTAGCTCTACACATGTGAACGTAGATCTACTTTTGTAGCGCTACACATGTGAACGTAGATCTGCTTGGACCGTTTACGGGTTAAATATTTTTGTCCTTAGCTTATAGTGAATGATGAATGTATATTTTATTGTAGGAAGTCTGAATAAATGAAGAATGGGTATAATTAAAAAACTGCTGCATTAGTAAAATGCTGTAAAGCCAAGTGCTGTAAAGCGAAGTGCTGTAAAGCCAAGTGCTGTAAAGCCAAGTGCTGTAAAGCCAAGTGCTGTAAAGCAAAGAGCTGTAAAGCCAAGTGCTGTAAAGCCAAGTGCTGTAAAGCCAAGTGCTGTAAAGCCAAGTGCTGTAAAGCCAAGTGCTGTAAAGCCAAGTGCTGTAAAGCGGAGTGCTGTAAAGCGAAGTGCTGTAAAGTGAAGTGCTGTAAAGCCAAGTGCTGTAAAGCCAAGTGCTGTAAAGCCAAGTGCTGTAAAGCGAAGTGCTGTAAAGCCAAGTGCTGTAAAGCCAAGTGCTGTAAAGCCAAGTGCTGTAAAGCCAAGTGCTGTAAAGCCAAGTGCTGTAAAGCCAAGTGCTGTAAAGCCAAGTGCTGTAAAGCGAAGTGCTGTAAAGCCAAGTGCTGTAAAGCCAAGTGCTGTAAAGCCAAGTGCTGTAAAGCCAAGTGCTGTAAAGCCAAGTGCTGTAAAGCCGAGTGCTGTAAAGCGGAGTGCTGTAAAGCGGAGTGCTGTAAAGCGGAGTGCTGTAAAGCGGAGTGCTGTAAAGCCAAGTGCTGTAAAGTCAAGTGCTGTAAAGCCAAGTGCTGTAAAGCCAAGTGCTGTAAAGCCAAGTGCTGTAAAGCCAAGTGCTGTAAAGCCAAGTGCTGTAAAGCCGGGCCTGTAATAGACTTGCTGTTATGCAGGCAACTGCATTATTGATATAGTACATTATTATATAATTTTGAAAAAAAATCATAGATGGATTAAGCAAAATGTCTATACAGTGGACCCTGGTTTATGATCTATACAGTGGACCCTGGTTTATGATCTATACAGTGGACCCTGGTTTATGATCTATACAGTGGACCCTGGTTTACGATCACCTCCCAATGCGACCAATTATGTAAGTGTATTTATGTAAGTGCGTTTGTACGTGTATGTTTAGGGGTCTGAAATGGACTAATCTAATTCACAATATTTCTTATGGGAACAAATTCGGTCAGTACTGGCACCTGAACATACTTCTGGAGTGAAATAATATCGTAAACCGGGGGTCCACTGTATTAACGTTTTATACACATTTAATGCGCCTCAGTGATTATTAATGTGTTATTATTATTATTAATATGGCATCTTCAAGACCAATTACACTCTTAATGAGTGGCTCTGAGACAGACAAGCAGACAGACAGACAGACACACAGGTAGACATAAAGACAGACACACAGGTAGACAGAGAGACAGACACACAGGTAGACAGAAAGACAGACACACAGGTAGACAGACAGATAAACAGACACACAGAGATACAGACAGACACAGATATACAGGCAGACAGATACAGACAGGTCTATGAGCAACAATGAAAACAAATAGAGAGTTCGAGAGTAAGAGCCTCTCTTGCCACAATCTCCAGTGCAAGATTCAGACTTCATCTTAGGGGCCATGGTGAAATTTACTGTCCAGTTAGTACAGTTAATGCAGTATGATGCTGCTGATAGGGCAAGGTTACTCAAACTGATGCTGCCTGCATGACGCATTGCTGCCATGAGCATTGTCAAATATTGTACAGCGGTGTGCATCAGCCGGCCCAGCCCAGCTGCCAGATGCACGGTCGTAAGTCGAGTGGACGTTTGTCGAGCAGGTCGTAAGTCGGATGGTAGGTGTATTTGTATAAATAATGTCAGAGCAGTAGTGAACACGTATTAGATCAGCCAGTTGGACATGTATTAGATGAGTGATGTAATTAGTGTCCTCTGGAATGATGATACCATACCATCAGTTGTATAAAATATTGCAGAGTAAAAGAGACCAGAGATCCATTACAGAATTTATCCACACTCCAGTACAACCATCGATTTTAATACCAGAACCTCAGTGGCCCGGTGGCCTGGTGGCTAAAGCTCCCGCTTCGCACACGGAGGGCCCAGGTTCGATTCCCGGCGGGTGGAAACATTCCGACACATTTCCTTACACCTGCCATGTTCACCTAGCAGCGAATAGGTACCTGGGTGTTAGTTGACTGGTGTGGGTGGCATCCTGGGGGACAAGATTGAGGACCCCAATGGAAATAAGTTAGACAGTTCTTGATGACGCACTGACTTGCTTGGGTTATCCTGGGTGGCTAACCTTCAGAGGTTAAAAATCCGAACAAAATCTTATCTTTTCTTAAACATTCAACTCGGCTGATAATCAACAACCATCCATCTCGGCCCAGTAGGGCCACAGCATGCCTCTCCACTCAACAATCATCAAAAAACACCAGCAACCACAATTTAACCCTTTCACTGTCAAGAGCCCTGATCCTTAACTCACTGTCAGTGCCGAAGAATTTAAAAAAAAAAATCTTATGAAATGATAGAGAATCTTTTCCCAATAGAAATGACACCAAAAGTACAAAATTTGATGGAAAGCTTGTGGAATTACGCTCTTGCAAAATTAGTCTCTGTGATATATACGCATCGGCGATTTTGCCCACTTTGAGCCCTATTTTTGGCCAATTCCATTGTTCCAATCAACCAAACTCATAGCTATTTCTTTAGAACTCCATTTGTTCTATTGATTGAGTACAAGAAACTGCCCATTTACCGAGTTCAACTATCCAATAAAGTGGTCAGAAATTGGCAATTTGGCCAATTTCACGCAAATTTCAAAAGATGCCAACTTCAAAATAGGGTCCAGAATAAACAATGCAGACATTCCTGGCACTAAAATAACATTTTCTTTGTTCATCAGTCATGTCTCCAGGCCCCTCTGATATTACTCTTGCTTTCTATTTTGAATTTTTATTCAAAGATAAAATAGAAGATTTACTGTTATGCAGACTACTGAAATATTGTAATAATTGTATAAATAATGTCAACCCATTCATGATTGCATAATAAGATGGCTACTTGGACATTTATTGGAAAAATGACATCATTTGTTTACTTTTGAACATCGGCAAAAATCAAACATTTCCCCTACTTTGAGCTCCATTTCCAGGTTCTCTTCATAGTAAAACCAATCATAATCACCTCTATTTCTATAATATGTTTTCCATTCTATCAAATGAGACCAAGAAAACGAGAATACAACCATAAATACTATACGGAAATACACCACAAAGTCGGCATTTTAATTAAAAATGGTCGGAGTTTTTTTTTCTCATTATGCACTGCATGCTGCAGGATTTTTTTTATATGGTGCACACTGACCACAGACCCATTCTCTCACATGTAGACCTACCAGCTTTCTCCTGCTTGATTTGAAGCCACTAGAATTTATGAGTATACATGTATATATGTCAAAAACGATGGCTTGTAAGACGTATATATATGACCAAAACAGTCAAAGGGTTAAGATGCTGGCTGAGATTGTGGCTCTGAAGATTTCCAGCAGAGAGTTCCAGATTTTAGGCCCCTTTATGTACATTACATTTTTACAAAGATTAAGCTGGACACTGGGTATGTCATAGAGATTTTTGTGCCTAGTATTATGTCTATGGCTCCTGTTGCAACTATGAAAAAAGTGCTTCATGACAAGATTAATATTAGAATTGATTGTTCTCTAAATGTAGAATACAGTAGTAAGAGTGAATTTTTTGCATAGTAAGTTGATATAGGCCTTTGAAGACTGGGAGGTGTGTTGTTTAGTAGTGGACTTTGTGATCATTTGTACTGCAGCTTTTGTTGAGTTATTATTGGCTTTAGGTGATTTGCTGTTGTGGATCCCCAGGCACAAATAGTATAGGTATGGTAGGGGTAGACCAGTGAATAGTATAATGTAAATACAGTGGACCCTCGGCTAACGCCAAATTCGGCTAACACCTCTCTTTGGCATAAAAAAATTGGCTCGGCTAACACCAAAAAACTCAGTTAAGAGCTTTCGTCCTGAACGTGTTGGCATGCCGCCTTGAGTGGGCCCGGCCGCTCACTCTGTGTACCAGCCAGTGTACCATTGTTTACAAAGCCAGTGAGGACGATTCCACACGTACTTGCAATGTATTTTGTATTATTCCATTGTTTTTGGTGCTTGTAACTGCTAAATAAGCCACCATGGGCCCCAAGAAAGCTTCTAGTGCCAGCCCTATGGTAAATAATGTGAGAAACACACATAATTTAAGAAAAATTTTGTAGAAAAATACGAAAGTGGTGGTGGTAGAGGGTGGTAGTGGTTGTGATGGTGGTAGAGGGTAGTAGTGATGGTGGTAGAGAGTGGTAGCAATTGTGATGGTGGTATGGTATGATAAGGCATGGTGAGGTTGCCAGTTCCGACAAAAAAGCAGCTGAAAAATATGTGCAGGACTTTAAGGGGTACATAGGGGCTGAAAAATTAAAACCCCAACAAGTGTTCAATTGTGAGGAAACAGGCCTGTTTAGGGAGAAAATGCCAAACAGGACCTACATTACTCAGGAGGAAAAGGCACTGCCTGGACACAAGCCAGAAAAGGACTTGTTACCTGAAGTCTTTATGGAAGGGGATTCCCCTTCCAATCAATAGGACACCTTCATCCTCTGCCTTCCTCCTGTCTCATCACTCATCGACAAGTCCGCAATAAAGGTAAGTGTGATGTTATTATTGTTTTATTCTTCATGTCTCATTGTTTTCTGCATAGGGAAATGTATATTTCATGTAAAAAATTATTTTGTTTAATACTTTTGGGTGTCTGGAACGGATTAATTGGATTTCCATTATTTCTTATGGGGAAAATTAATTCAGTTAAAGGCTAAATCGGTTAAAGACGAGCTCTGTGGAACGGATTAAAGGCGTTAGCTGAGGGTCCACTGTAGTGCTGTTTGAGGTACATAATAATGTATGTTTGAGAGGATACCCTGGTAGTTTGGACACTTGTTTTTGTTATGTGTTGGAAAATCCTAGAGGGACTAGTACCAAACTTGCACACAAAAATCACTCTCTCCGAAAGCAAAAGACTCGACAGACGATGCAACATCCCCCAATGAAAAGCAGGGGTGTCACTAGCACGCTAAGAGACAACACAATAAGTGTCAGGGGCCCAAGACTGTTCCACTGCCTCCCAGCATACATAAGGGGGATTACCAACAGACCCCTGGCTGTCTTCAAGCAGGCACTGGACAGACTCCTAAAGTTGGTACCTGACCAGCCGGGCTGTGGCTCGTACGTTGGATTGCGTGCAGCCAGCAGTAACAGCCTGGTTGATCAGGCCCTGTTCCACCATGAGGCCTGGTCACAGACTGGGCCGCGGGGGCGCTGACCCCTGGAACTCCCTCCAGGTAAACTCCAGGTATGGGCATTGAATTTCATGTTGCTGCCAAGGTTCAGACCCAGAAATTTTTCCTCTTTGTGGTTAGCAATAAGAGTCTTAGGTAGTAGGTTGGTAGACAGCAACCACCCAGGGAAGTACTACCGTCCTGCCAGATGACTGTGAAACAAAAACCTGTAACTGTTTTGCATGATGGTAGGATTGCTGGTTTCTTTTTCTGTCTCATAAACACGCTAAGATAACAGGGATATCTTGCTACTCCTACTTACACTTTGGTCACACTTCACAGACACGCACATGCATATATATATATACATACATCTAGGTTTTTCTCCTTTTTCTAAATAGCTCTTGTTCTTTTTTATTTCTTCTATTGTCCATGGGGAAGTGGAAAAGAATCTTTCCTCCGTAAGCCATGCGTGTCGTATGAGGCGACTAAAATGCCGGGAGCAATGGGCTAGTAACCCCTTCTCCTGTATACAATTACTAAAAAAGAGAAGAAGAAAAACTTTATAAAACTGGGTTGCTTAAATGTGCGTGGATGTAGTGCGGATGACAAGAAACAGATGATTGCTGATGTTATGAATGAAAAGAAGTTGGATGTCCTGGCCCTAAGCGAAACAAAGCTGAAGGGGGTAGGAGAGTTTCAGTGGGGGGAAATAAATGGGATTAAATCTGGAGTATCTGAGAGAGTTAGAGCAAAGGAAGGGGTAGCAGTAATGTTAAATGATCAGTTATGGAAGGAGAAAAGAGAATATGAATGTGTAAATTCAAGAATTATGTGGATTAAAGTAAAGGTTGGATGCGAGAAGTGGGTCATAATAAGCGTGTATGCACCTGGAGAAGAGAGGAATGCAGAGGAGAGAGAGAGATTTTGGGAGATGTTAAGTGAATGTATAGGAGCCTTTGAACCAAGTGAGAGAGTAATTGTGGTAGGGGACTTGAATGCTAAAGTAGGAGAAACTTTTAGAGAGGGTGTGGTAGGTAAGTTTGGGGTGCCAGGTGTAAATGATAATGGGAGCCCTTTGATTGAACTTTGTATAGAAAGGGGTTTAGTTATAGGTAATACATATTTTAAGAAAAAGAGGATAAATAAGTATACACGATATGATGTAGGGCGAAATGACAGTAGTTTGTTGGATTATGTATTGGTAGATAAAAGACTGTTGAGTAGACTTCAGGATGTACATGTTTATAGAGGGGCCACAGATATATCAGATCACTTTCTAGTTGTAGCTACACTGAGAGTAAAAGGTAGATGGGATACAAGGAGAATAGAAGCATCAGGGAAGAGAGAGGTGAAGGTTTATAAACTAAAAGAGGAGGCAGTTAGGGTAAGATATAAACAGCTATTGGAGGATAGATGGGCTAATGAGAGCATAGGCAATGGGGTCGAAGAGGTATGGGGTAGGTTTAAAAATGTAGTGTTAGAGTGTTCAGCAGAAGTTTGTGGTTACAGGAAAGTGGGTGCAGGAGGGAAGAGGAGCGATTGGTGGAATGATGATGTAAAGAGAGTAGTAAGGGAGAAAAAGTTAGCATATGAGAAGTTTTTACAAAGTAGAAGTGATGCAAGGAGGGAAGAGTATATGGAGAAAAAGAGAGAAGTTAAGAGAGTGGTGAAGCAATGTAAAAAGAGAGCAAATGAGAGAGTGGGTGAGATGTTATCAACAAATTTTGTTGAAAATAAGAAAAAGTTTTGGAGTGAGATTAACAAGTTAAGAAAGCCTAGAGAACAAATGGATTTGTCAGTTAAAAATAGGAGAGGAGAGTTATTAAATGGAGAGTTAGAGGTATTGGGAAGATGGAAGGAATATTTTGAGGAATTGTTAAATGTTGATGAAGATAGGGAAGCTGTGATTTCGTGTATAGGGCAAGGAGGAATAACATCTTGTAGGAGTGAGGAAGAGCCAGTTGTGAGTGTGGGGGAAGTTCGTGAGGCAGTAGGTAAAATGAAAGGGGGTAAGGCAGCCGGGATTGATGGGATAAAGATAGAAATGTTAAAAGCAGGTGGGGATATAGTTTTGGAGTGGTTGGTGCAATTATTTAATAAATGTATGGAAGAGGGTAAGGTACCTAGGGATTGGCAGAGAGCATGCATAGTTCCTTTGTATAAAGGCAAAGGGGATAAAAGAGAGTGCAAAAATTATAGGGGGATAAGTCTGTTGAGTGTACCTGGTAAAGTGTATGGTAGAGTTATAATTGAAAGAATTAAGAGTAAGACGGAGAATAGGATAGCAGATGAACAAGGAGGCTTTAGGAAAGGTAGGGGGTGTGTGGACCAGGTGTTTACAGTGAAACATATAAGTGAACAGTATTTAGATAAGGCTAAAGAGGTCTTTGTGGCATTTATGGATTTGGAAAAGGCGTATGACAGGGTGGATAGGGGGGCAATGTGGCAGATGTTGCAAGTGTATGGTGTAGGAGGTAGGTTACTGAAAGCAGTGAAGAGTTTTTACGAGGATAGTGAGGCTCAAGTTAGAGTATGTAGGAAAGAGGGAAATTTTTTCCCAGTAAAAGTAGGCCTTAGACAAGGATGTGTGATGTCACCGTGGTTGTTTAATATATTTATAGATGGGGTTGTAAGAGAAGTAAATGCGAGGGTCTTGGCAAGAGGCGTGGAGTTAAAAGATAAAGAATCACACACAAAGTGGGAGTTGTCACAGCTGCTCTTTGCTGATGACACTGTGCTCTTGGGAGATTCTGAAGAGAAGTTGCAGAGATTGGTGGATGAATTTGGTAGGGTGTGCAAAAGAAGAAAATTAAAGGTGAATACAGGAAAGAGTAAGGTTATGAGGATAACAAAAAGATTAGGTGATGAAAGATTGAATATCAGATTGGAGGGAGAGAGTATGGAGGAGGTGAACGTATTCAGATATTTGGGAGTGGACGTGTCAGCGGATGGGTCTATGAAAGATGAGGTGAATCATAGAATTGATGAGGGAAAAAGAGTGAGTGGTGCACTTAGGAGTCTGTGGAGACAAAGAACTTTGTCCTTGGAGGCAAAGAGGGGAATGTATGAGAGTATAGTTTTACCAACGCTCTTATATGGGTGTGAAGCGTGGGTGATGAATGTTGCAGCGAGGAGAAGGCTGGAGGCAGTGGAGATGTCATGTCTGAGGGCAATGTGTGGTGTGAATATAATGCAGAGAATTCGTAGTTTGGAAGTTAGGAGGAGGTGCGGGATTACCAAAACTGTTGTCCAGAGGGCTGAGGAAGGGTTGTTGAGGTGGTTCGGACATGTAGAGAGAATGGAGCGAAACAGAATGACTTCAAGAGTGTATCAGTCTGTAGTGGAAGGAAGGCGGGGTAGGGGTCGGCCTAGGAAGGGTTGGAGGGAGGGGGTAAAGGAGGTTTTGTGTGCGAGGGGCTTGGACTTCCAGCAGGCATGCGTGAGCGTGTTTGATAGGAGTGAATGGAGACAAATGGTTTTTAATACTTGACGTGCTGTTGGAGTGTGAGCAAAGTAACATTTATGAAGGGATTCAGGGAAACCGGCAGGCCGGACTTGAGTCCTGGAGATGGGAAGTACAGTGCCTGCACTCTGAAGGAGGGGTGTTAATGTTGCAGTTTAAAAACTGTAGTGTAAAGCACCCTTCTGGCAAGACAGTGATGGAGTGAATGATGGTGAAAGTTTTTCTTTTTCGGGCCACCCTGCCTTGGTGGGAATCGGCCGGTGTGATAATAAAAAAAAAAAATTGTATCTGTATGTTCCAAGATTCTTGAACATTGTATCTGTATGTTCCAAGATTCTTGAACATTGTATCTGTATGTTCCAAGATTCTTGAACATTGTATCTGTATGTTCCAAGATCCTTGGAACATACAGATACAATGTTAAAGGAGGGCCCCGCTTTATGGCATTTCGCCTTTCGGCATTCCGCTAATATGGCGATGTCAAATTATGACCAAAATTTGCTATACGGCAAGCAGTCTTTCAAATACGGCGTGCCCCACCTGGTTTGTTTACATTCTCGGTGACCACATCTATTATGTCAGGAAACTTTCCAAAATTTCAAGTGTTTTAAAGTTACTGCGTATTTTATATGTACTCTGATAATTATACTTATGTGTACGTGTACCTAAATATACTTACACACTGTGCTGGTGTGCAGGTACACATTAAAATCGCTAAGTCTCTCTACTCATGACACCAATACATACTACAAAATAATAATCACTCTTGGGCCCATTAAATGTCTTATTTAACATTAATATGTATAGGCATTTTCATTAATCCATCTATGATATTTTCCTCAAAATTATACAGTGGTCCCTCAATAATCGTCCATAATCCGTTCCTGGAAGTGGAACTATTATCGAAATGGATGATTTTCGAATCAATTTTCCCCATAAGAAATAATGTAAATACAATTAATCCGTTCCTGACACCCAGAAGTATTAAAACAAAAAATTTTTTTACATGAAATATAGATGTAGTACATTTATTTATTTATTTTTTATTTAGAAATTTTAGCATACATACAGAGGTACAAAAAAATACAGGTAAGAGCAGTATGCCAAAGCCACTTATATGCATAGCATTACGGGCTGGCTTAAAATTAACTTAAGATTAACTAAGCAATGATGAAATCAGTGATAAGACATTATTGTAAACAGATAACTATAAAGCACAAATGAGTATTACAAAGACAGTGAGGTAGTCATTTGGTGGGGTATCTGAGCTTGGGATTTTATCCTGGAGTTTACCTGGAGAGAGTTCCGGGGGTCAACGCCCCCGCGGCCCGGTCTGTGACCAGGCCTCCTGGTGGATCAGAGCCTGATCAACCAGGCTGTTGCTGCTGGCTGCACGCAAACCAACGTACGAGCCACAGCCCGGCTGATCAGGAACTGACTTTAGGTGCTTGTCCAGTGCCAGCTTGAAGACTGCCAGGGGTCTGTTGGTAATCCCCCTTATGTGTGCTGGGAGGCAGTTGAACAGTCTCGGGCCCCTGACACTTATTGTATGGTCTCTTAACGTGCTAGTGACACCCCTGCTTTTCATTGGGGGGATGGTGCATCGTCTGCCAAGTCTTTTGCTTTCGTAGTGAGTGATGTTCGTGTGCAAGTTCAGTACTAGTCCCTCTAGGATTTTCCAGGTGTATATAATCATGTATCTCTCCCTCCTGCGTTCCAGGGAATACAGGTTTAGGAACCTCAAGCGCTCCCAATAATTGAGGTGTTTTATCTCCGTTATGCGCGCCGTGAAAGTTCTCTGTACATTTTCTAGGTCGGCAATTTCACCTGCCTTGAAAGGTGCTGTTAGTGTGCAGCAATATTCCAGCCTAGATAGAACAAGTGACCTGAAGAGTGTCATCATGGGCTTGGCCTCCCTAGTTTTGAAGGTTCTCATTATCCATCCTGTCATTTTTCTAGCAGATGCGATTGATACAATGTTATGGTCCTTGAAGGTGAGATCCTCCGACATGATCACTCCCAGGTCTTTGACGTTGGTGTTTCGCTCTATTTTGTGGCCAGAATTTGTTTTGTACTCTGATGAAGATTTAATTTCCTCATGTTTACCATATCTGAGTAATTGAAATTTCTCATCGTTGAACTTCATATTGTTTTCTGCAGCCCACTGAAAGATTTGGTTGATGTCCGCCTGGAGCTTTGCAGTGTCTGCAATGGAAGACACTGTCATGCAGATTCGGGTGTCATCTGCAAAGGAAGACACGGTGCTGTGGCTGACATCCTTGTCTATGTCGGATATGAGGATGAGGAACAAGATGGGAGCGAGTACTGTGCCTTGTGGAACAGAGCTTTTCACCGTAGCTGCCTCGGACTTTACTCTGTTGACGACTACTCTCTGTGTTCTGTTAGTGAGGAAATTATAGATCCATCGACCGACTTTTCCTGTTATTCCTTTAGCACGCATTTTGTGCGCTATTACGCCATGGTCACACTTGTCGAAGGCTTTTGCAAAGTCTGTATATATTACATCTGCATTCTTTTTGTCTTCTAGTGCATTTAGGACCTTGTCGTAGTGATCCAATAGTTGAGACAGACAGGAGCGACCTGTTCTAAACCCATGTTGCCCTGGGTTGTGTAACTGATGGGTTTCTAGATGGGTGGTGATCTTGCTTCTTAGGACCCTTTCAAAGATTTTTATGATATGGGATGTTAGTGCTATTGGTCTGTAGTTCTTTGCTGTTGCTTTACTGCCCCCTTTGTGGAGTGGGGCTATGTCTGTTGTTTTTAGTAACTGTGGGACGACCCCCGTGTCCATGCTCCCTCTCCATAGGATGGAAAAGGCTCGTGATAGGGGCTTCTTGCAGTTCTTGATGAACACAGAGTTCCATGAGTCTGGCCCTGGGGCAGAGTGCATGGGCATGTCATTTATCGCCTGTTCGAAGTCATTTGGCGTCAGGATAACATCGGATAGGCTTGTGTTAATCAAATTTTGTGGCTCTCTCATAAAAAATTCATTTTGATCTTCGACTCTCAGTCTGGTTAGCGGCTTGCTAAAAACTGAGTCATATTGGGACTTGAGTAGCTCACTCATTTCCTTGCTGTCATCTGTGTAGGACCCATCTTGTTTAAGTAGGGGCCCAATACTGGACGTTGTTCTCGATTTTGATTTGGCATAGGAGAAGAAATACTTTGGGTTTCTTTCGATTTCATTTATGGCTTTTAGTTCTTCCCGCGATTCCTGACTCCTAAAGGATTCTTTTAGCTTAAGTTCGATGCTTGCTATTTCTCTGACCAGTGTCTCCCTACGCATTTCAGATATATTGACCTCTTTTAGCCGCTCTGTTATTCTTTTCCGTCGCCTGTAAAGGGAGCGCCTGTCTCTTTCTATTTTACATCTACTCCTCCTTTTTCTTAGAGGAATAAGCCTTGTGCATACATCGAGTGCCACCGAGTTAATCTGTTCTAGGCATAAGTTGGGGTCTGTGTTGCTTAGTATATCTTCCCAGCTTATATCGGTTAGGACTTGGTTTACTTGGTCCCACTTTATGTTTTTGTTATTGAAGTTGAATTTGGTGAATGCTCCCTCGTGACTAATCTCATTATGTCGGTCTGGGGCTCCGCGCATACATGACTGAACCTCAATTATGTTGTGATCTGAGTATATTGTTTTTGATATGGTGACATTTCTTATCAGATCATCATTGTTAGTGAAGATGAGGTCTAGTGTATTCTCCAGTCTAGTAGGCTCTATTATTTGCTGGTTTAAATTGAATTTTGTGCAGAGATTTAAAAGCTCGCGTGAGTGTGAGTTTTCATCAGAGCTGCCTCCTGGTGTTATTACTGCAACAATATTATTTGCTATATTCCTCCATTTTAGGTGCCTTAAGTTGAAATCCCCCAGGAGCAAGATGTTGGGTGCAGGAGCTGGAAGATTTTCCAGACAGTGGTCAATTTTTAACAGCTGTTCCTGGAATTGCTGGGATGTTGCATCCGGAGGCTTGTAGACTACCACAATGACTAGGTTTTGGTTCTCGACCTTTACTGCTAAAACTTCCACTACATCATTTGAGGCATTTAGCAGTTCTGTGCAAACAAGTGACTCTGCAATGTACAGGCCAACCCCCCCCCCCTTTTGCCTGTTCACTCTGTCACATCTGTATAGGTTGTAACCTGGGATCCATATTTCGTTGTCCAAGTGATCCTTTATGTGGGTCTCAGTGAAAGCCGCGAACATTGCCTTTGCCTCTGCAAGCAGTCCACGGATGAAAGGTATTTTGTTGTTTGTTGCTGGCTTTAGACCCTGTATATTTGCCAAGAAGAATGTTATCGGACTGGTGGTATTGTTGGTACTGGGGGGGGGGATTTTTTTTCCGGCATTAGTATCTGTATCTGTTGGTTTGGAGTGGAGGCCATCGACTGTGGTTCCACTCCAGGAATGACTGGATTTGGTGTACGATTTCTGCCATTTCCTGCCAGTTTTTTTTCCTTCCTGGCACTAAAAAACCTCTCCCTCTTGAGTGGCTGTGGCTACCCAGGTTTTCCCATGGCCTGGATGTTTTGTATCTTTTTGTCCCCTTTAGATGGTATGCCTGGCAATTTAAGTTATAGCACAGTCTTTCCTGTACTGAAGAGGTACACAGTTCAGGGTGAAAAAGCTTACAGGAAGGGAGTTTGCATTTTCCTGTTGTCATATGGGCATGGCATTTTCTAGGGTGGTCATAGTTGCACGTCCCATCTGTTTTTCCAGATTTCCCATGCCAGCAGATACCGAGTGCATAGTATGTGCACAGGCTTGGTTTCCGTTTGCCTTGGGTTTCTGTGACTGTATTCCCTGTTGGTGCATGTTTCCCTGTCTTACTTCTATCCTCCCTAGCACCAACAATGGAGCTCCCACCAGTTGTTTTTGGTAATATATCCTCACTATTGCTAGTGGAGTCCTCTTGTTTGCTATTTCCTGCGGTATTTCTAGTTTGCAATATTGGTTTTATCTTATCTTTGACTACACTTGTTTCCCTACTATGGCTCCTGTCCCCTATGAGGTCATTTATATGTATTCCTTCCTGCGTATAATTCCCGACTACCTGGACAAAATCTCCAGCTTCACCATTACTGTCTCCCAGGACAGCATCTCCAGCTTCACCATTACTGTCTCCCAGGACAGCATCTCCAGCTTCACCATTACTGTCTCCCAGGACAGCACCTCCAGCTTCACCATTACTGTCTCCCAGGACAGCACCTCCAGCTTCACCATTACTGTCTCCCAGGACAGCACTATTCAGCCCCACATTTACTGACTACCAGGACATCATCTCCAGCCTTACAGTTTCTGACTACATGGCCAGTATCAAGGGCAGTACCATTCAGCCCAGACTTTTTATGTTCCCATCTGTTGTAGAAAGCTTCCAGGTTTTCTATGAAAGCAGCTTTGATGTTGACCTCTTTTAATACCCTTGTGATTTTAGTCCACAGATTTATCTCATTTGGGCATACCCAAAAACACTTCCCTGTTTTAATACTGCTTGTAGCTAGTTCTTGGATATCTGCACAAGGGGCGTGACACCAATTTCCACAAAAATGACAATTTATGCATGTGGAAGCCCGTTTGTTTGACTGACCACAGACTACACACAGCTTCATAATGATTTGAATGGTTGATTTACTGCAATTCTACTAGCAACCTCTTGAATATTCTATTAATAACCTCCTTAAATGAAGCTCTAGCTATTTGTATTTCTGTTTCTAACTGTTTTTGTATATTGGACAGCTTACCGTGCACGTTCCTGGTATATATTTAATGTTTGTGTTTATAAGGGCGCCTACAACCCCATCCGTTTACAGTCTGCTTTATTGTCCAACGAAACCGTTTGAAACCAGTCAAGGGTTCGGACCAGTCAAGGGTTCGGACCAGTCAAGGGTTCGGACCAGTCAAGGGTTCGGACCAGTCGATCTGATCTGATCAGTGGGTCACTTATTTAAACCATACTGGTCGGTGATTTGAGCTAACACATGAAGGATCTACTGGAAATTATCTACCCGAGTAATTACAAAAGTATAACTTGCGTGTTGAAGAGCCGGTGACTGCTGGCAACTCCTACAATGACGAACGGTCGACCTCCACCCTTGTTTATCAATCGCTGTATCTAGCTTTTCTATTTTTTTTCCGTCTCCACCACAATAAATGCTATATTATCACTATAGTTGACTGGTGCAAATTTTGGAGGAAGGACGCTTTTTCTGTAGTAATAATTGCTTCTCGTTGTGTATATTGCGACCGCTGGTAAAGAGTTGTTATGAGGAAAGTAGGGTAGTGGTCTGTGGTATTATCTGTAATTATGCCTGATTTTAAAGGGGATATGGTGTTGGTCCAGATGTGGTCAAGTAGGGAAACACTAGTCTCTGTAACTCTTGTAGGTTTTGTTACTGTTGGTAGCAACATGCAGTTACTCATTGTGTTTGTGAATTCAGTAATGTGTGGGTCCTGGTCTTGCAGGAGATTTATATTGAAGTCACCTGAGAGTAGTAAGTGATCTTTGTTCATGCGTGCATCAGTTATCATACTTCCTAGGTTTTGACTAAATTGGCTAATGTTTGATTGTGGAACTCTGTAGATGTTTATCACTGTGAGAGGTTTTTGTAGGTATTTGGATTTGAATTTAGCTATTATATATTCCCCATGTTCATCCCTTGTGCAAGTATTAGTGATACATTCTAGTTGGTCTGAGTAGTATATAGCTGTGCCACCCCCTTGTTGGTCTGGCCTACAGTTGTGTATGGCTGTGTAACCAGGAATGGCATAGACATCTGTAGTATCAGGCTTTAGCCAGGTTTCAGTTAGTGTAATGATGGACATATTGGCATGCAAGGAATTTAGTAATGCTAGGAGGTCATCATAATGCTTGCTTAAAGATCTGATATTGTAGTTAAAGATAGTTATGTTGTTGTTGGCTCTGAGAAGTGCCTTTGATTGTTCTGCTGTGTAGTAATTACAGTAACTGTTTGAATCATTTAAGTCATTAAATAAGAGGTTGGTATCAGGATCAATGCTTGTAATCATAAGATTTGTAGTGAATCTATAGTTAGAATTAAGTAAAAAATAAAGTAAATATTCTAAAACTAAAAAAAAATAGCACCTGAATTATTTAACAAATGTAAAAATAATGAGCTAAGGTAGTTTTTTAAAGCTAAAATAAAGGAGACAATATAAAAGGGACTAAAATAATTTGTGGTGAACAAATAAAGTGATGATCAAATAATGGAGCTTGGGAATATGATAGTAGGTAGTACTTTAAAGGTAATTCTTTAAAGTTAGAATTATAATATAAAATTATAATATAAAAGGGACTAATATAAGTTGTGGTGAACAATAAAGTGGTAATCAAATAATGAGCTTTGGAGTATAATGGCAAAATAGTGAACTTATTAACTTTAGCACCTGAGAATAGCACCTTGATTAGTTTAACAATTGCGAATATATGATCTAAGGTAGTTATATAAAGCTAAAATAAAGGACAAAAAAAATATATATAAGGGACTACAATTAAGTAATGGTAAACAAGTTAAATGGACAGATAGTCACTATGAAATAATATTGGTTTAGGAGTAAGATCTGATTTGTAATATTAAATAAGTTGAGCAGTTTATTGCACAATAAAAAGTAAAAAAAAAAAAATGAGGTAGTTGGTACTAGCTAGCAAAAGATAGTTTTGGTACTTGCAAAAAAGTAATTGGAATATACACTAATTGCACACACAATAAAAAGTGACTAAAAAAACAAGTAGTGGTAAACAAAATTAAATGGACAGGTAAGAACAATGAATAATATTAATTTGGAGTAAGATTTGACTTGTAACTTAAAATTATGAGCAATTAATAGCAGTAAGAAAGAAGTAAAAAAGTATTGGAGGTAGTTAGCTAGCTTGTGATGAAAAAATAATAAAAATAATAATGCACAATATAATAGTAAGGTACACTATATGCTCCACACGTATATATAAACAATACAGTGGCACATGATGAATTAAACATTAACAGAATAACACTTACCTTTATTGGCGATTCTTCTTTGTGTATGGAAGACTGGAGAAGGAGACAGATTGGATGAATTACTGTTTGGAAGGGAAATTCCCTTCCATCAACACCTCGGGTACCAATTGCTTTTCTGGGGTTACTTCTCTTCTTTGTTTCTTAATGCCAGTAATGTAGGTCCTCTTTGGCATTTTCTTCCAAAAGAGGCCTGTTTCATCACAATTGAACACTTGTTCAGGTTTCAGTCCTTCACTGTTTATGTACTCCTTGAATTCATGCACATATTTTTCAACTGCCTTGTGGTCCGAACTGGCAGCCTCACTATGCCTTACCACACTGTGTATGCCAGTACGCTTCTTAAATCTCTCAAACCAGCCTTTGCTGGCCTTAAATTTACTCACATCACCACTAGTTGCAGGCAATTTCTTTACCTAATCGTCATGCAACTGCCTAGCCTTTTCACAAATAAGCGACGTCATAAGACTATCTCCTGCTAATTGTTTCTCATTTATCCACACCAATAATAACTTCTCAACATCTTCGAGTACTGGTGATCTCATTTTTGTCAGCATATTTACCCCCTTTGCAACAACAGCATCCTTGATTTCCTTTTTCTTGGCTATGATGGAAGATATGGTTGTACGGGATTTGTTATACATCCTCGCCAGTTCGCCCACACGTACGCCACTATCATATTGTTCAATGATGTTTTTCTTAAATTCAATCGTATTTCTCACCTTCTTTACCAAAGGCTTGGCACTAGGAGCTTTCTTTGGAGCCATGGTAGCTTATTTAGCACTTAAATAACTTGCAAGCACTAAAATAAATGGAATGTTATGAAATATTTCGCTGGAGCACATGAGGGGACCATCGCTCACTGGTAAACAATGGCACACTGGCTGGGAAGGAAAGGCCTAGGCGGCTCAGAGCATGAGTATGCGTCCGGGACGAAGGACTATTAGCGAGTTACCGGACCATTTGCGAGCCAATATTTTGACGAAAAAACAGGACTATTTCCGAAATGGACGACTTTCAGGCCGGACGAATATTGAGGGACCACTGTATATGAAACCCATTACATAGCATATAAACATGATACATACACTCACTGAATAAAAATTGACTTAAATATGAGATTTGTTTACAAAGCGGCTGTGTAGGTAGTGTCAGAAGAATTATGTTTTCTCTAGTCAAACACTGGGGGGTAACTGTAGAAAAATATTCTTTTCATATGCCTTCACTCCATAGCAATTCATTTTTTTTTTTTTTTTTATTATCACACCGGCCGATTCCCACCAAGGCAGGGTGGCCCGAAAAAGAAAAACTTTCACCATCATTCACTCCATCACTGTCTTGCCAGAAGGGTGCTTTACACTACAGTTTTTAAACTGCAACATTAACACCCCTCCTTCAGAGTGCAGGCACTGTACTTCCCATCTCCAGGACTCAAGTCCGGCCTGCCGGTTTCCCTGAATCCCTTCATAAATGTTACTTTGCTCACACTCCAACAGCACGTCAAGTATTAAAAACCATTTGTCTCCATTCACTCCTATCAAACACGCTCACGCATGCCTGCTGGAAGTCCAAGCCCCTCGCACACAAAACCTCCTTTACCCCCTCCCTCCAACCCTTCCTAGGCCGACCCCTACCCCGCCTTCCTTCCACTACAGACTGATACACTCTTGAAGTCATTCTGTTTCGCTCCATTCTCTCTACATGTCCGAACCACCTCAACAACCCTTCCTCAGCCCTCTGGACAACAGTTTTGGTAATCCCGCACCTCCTCCTAACTTCCAAACTACGAATTCTCTGCATTATATTCACACCACACATTGCCCTCAGACATGACATCTCCACTGCCTCCAGCCTTCTCCTCGCTGCAACATTCATCACCCACGCTTCACACCCATATAAGAGCGTTGGTAAAACTATACTCTCATACATTCCCCTCTTTGCCTCCAAGGACAAAGTTCTTTGTCTCCACAGACTCCTAAGTGCACCACTCACTCTTTTTCCCTCATCAATTCTATGATTCACCTCATCTTTCATAGACCCATCCGCTGACACGTCCACTCCCAAATATCTGAATACGTTCACCTCCTCCATACTCTCTCCCTCCAATCTGATATTCAATCTTTCATCACCTAATCTTTTTGTTATCCTCATAACCTTACTCTTTCCTGTATTCACCTTTAATTTTCTTCTTTTGCACACCCTACCAAATTCATCCACCAATCTCTGCAACTTCTCTTCAGAATCTCCCAAGAGCACAGTGTCATCAGCAAAGAGCAGCTGTGACAACTCCCACTTTGTGTGTGATTCTTTATCTTTTAACTCCACGCCTCTTGCCAAGACCCTCGCATTTACTTCTCTTACAACCCCATCTATAAATATATTAAACAACCACGGTGACATCACACATCCTTGTCTAAGGCCTACTTTTACTGGGAAAAAATTTCCCTCTTTCCTACATACTCTAACTTGAGCCTCACTATCCTCGTAAAAACTCTTCACTGCTTTCAGTAACCTACCTCCTACACCATACACTTGCAACATCTGCCACATTGCCCCCCTATCCACCCTGTCATACGCCTTTTCCAAATCCATAAATGCCACAAAGACCTCTTTAGCCTTATCTAAATACTGTTCACTTATATGTTTCACTGTAAACACCTGGTCCACACACCCCCTACCTTTCCTAAAGCCTCCTTGTTCATCTGCTATCCTATTCTCCGTCTTACTCTTAATTCTTTCAATTATAACTCTACCATACACTTTACCAGGTACACTCAACAGACTTATCCCCCTATAATTTTTGCACTCTCTTTTATCCCCTTTGCCTTTATACAAAGGAACTATGCATGCTCTCTGCCAATCCCTAGGTACCTTACCCTCTTCCATACATTTATTAAATAATTGCACCAACCACTCCAAAACTATATCCCCACCTGCTTTTAACATTTCTATCTTTATCCCATCAATCCCGGCTGCCTTACCCCCTTTCATTTTACCTACTGCCTCACGAACTTCCCCCACACTCACAACTGGCTCTTCCTCACTCCTACAAGATGTTATTCCTCCTTGCCCTATACACGAAATCACAGCTTCCCTATCTTCATCAACATTTAACAATTCCTCAAAATATTCCTTCCATCTTCCCAATACCTCTAACTCTCCATTTAATAACTCTCCTCTCCTATTTTTAACTGACAAATCCATTTGTTCTCTAGGCTTTCTTAACTTGTTAATCTCACTCCAAAACTTTTTCTTATTTTCAACAAAATTTGTTGATAACATCTCACCCACTCTCTCATTTGCTCTCTTTTTACATTGCTTCACCACTCTCTTAACTTCTCTCTTTTTCTCCATATACTCTTCCCTCCTTGCATCACTTCTACTTTGTAAAAACTTCTCATATGCTAACTTTTTCTCCCTTACTACTCTCTTTACATCATCATTCCACCAATCGCTCCTCTTCCCTCCTGCACCCACTTTCCTGTAACCACAAACTTCTGCTGAACACTCTAACACTACATTTTTAAACCTACCCCATACCTCTTCGACCCCATTGCCTATGCTCTCATTAGCCCATCTATCCTCCAATAGCTGTTTATATCTTACCCTAACTGCCTCCTCTTTTAGTTTATAAACCTTCACCTCTCTCTTCCCTGATGCTTCTATTCTCCTTGTATCCCATCTACCTTTTACTCTCAGTGTAGCTACAACTAGAAAGTGATCTGATATATCTGTGGCCCCTCTATAAACATGTACATCCTGAAGTCTACTCAACAGTCTTTTATCTACCAATACATAATCCAACAAACTACTGTCATTTCGCCCTACATCATATCGTGTATACTTATTTATCCTCTTTTTCTTAAAATATGTATTACCTATAACTAAACCCCTTTCTATACAAAGTTCAATCAAAGGGCTCCCATTATCATTTACACCTGGCACCCCAAACTTACCTACCACACCCTCTCTAAAAGTTTCTCCTACTTTAGCATTCAAGTCCCCTACCACAATTACTCTCTCACTTGGTTCAAAGGCTCCTATACATTCACTTAACATCTCCCAAAATCTCTCTCTCTCCTCTGCATTCCTCTCTTCTCCAGGTGCATACACGCTTATTATGACCCACTTCTCGCATCCAACCTTTACTTTAATCCACATAATTCTTGAATTTACACATTCATATTCTCTTTTCTCCTTCCATAACTGATCATTTAACATTACTGCTACCCCTTCCTTTGCTCTAACTCTCTCAGATACTCCAGATTTAATCCCATTTATTTCCCCCCACTGAAACTCTCCTACCCCCTTCAGCTTTGTTTCGCTTAGGGCCAGGACATCCAACTTCTTTTCATTCATAACATCAGCAATCATCTGTTTCTTGTCATCCGCACTACATCCACGCACATTTAAGCAACCCAGTTTTATAAAGTTTTTCTTCTTCTCTTTTTTAGTAATTGTATACAGGAGAAGGGGTTACTAGCCCATTGCTCCCGGCATTTTAGTCGCCTCATACGACACGCATGGCTTACGGAGGAAAGATTCTTTTCCACTTCCCCATGGACAATAGAAGAAATAAAAAAGAACAAGAGCTATTTAGAAAAAGGAGAAAAACCTAGATGTATGTATATATATATATGCATGTGCGTGTCTGTGAAGTGTGACCAAAGTGTAAGTAGGAGTAGCAAGATATCCCTGTTATCTTAGCGTGTTTATGAGACAGAAAAAGAAACCAGCAATCCTACCATCATGCAAAACAGTTACAGGTTTTTGTTTCACAGTCATCTGGCAGGACGGTAGTACTTCCCTGGGTGGTTGCTGTCTACCAACCTACTACTTCATCAACATTTAACAATTCCTCAAAATATTCCCTCCATCTTCCCAATACCTCTAACTCTCCATTTAATAACTCTCCTCTCCTATTTTTAACTGACAAATCCATTTGTTCTCTAGGCTTTCTTAACTTGTTAATCTCACTCCAAAACTTTTTCTTATTTTCAACAAAATTTGTTGATAACATCTCACCCACTCTCTCATTTGCTCTCTTTTTACATTGCTTCACCACTCTCTTAACCTCTCTCTTTTTCTCCATATACTCTTCCCTCCTTGCATCACTTCTACTTTGTAAAAACTTCTCATATGCTAACTTTTTCTCCCTTACTACTCTCTTTACATCATCATTCCACCAATCGCTCCTCTTCCCTCCTGCACCTTAATATTTTAAGGTAAGTAATAAGTGTACTCTGTGTGTATCTTACCTTTTATTGTGCTTTTAATGCCTATTTCAATTGCTAACTTAATATAAGTTAGTGTAAACTTGTTGTCTGGCATTTATTGCATATTTTGTATGTGCTCTGATAATAATACTTGTGGACGTGTGTGGTAGCCAGCCGGAGGGACAACATTACGTTTTCTCTGCTCAGCCACCAGAGAAAACGTTTATAAATCTGCGTTTGGCCCAGCCACTCCCCCACTCCGCTTTTGTTTACAATTTTCGGCATGAATTATTCATTACTTCTCCCTTTGTTTATGATGGCATCTAAAGGTAGTTGTTAGAAACGATTTAATTCAGTAAACAAGGTATGTCGATGCTAATAATATGGCTCTGGGCCACAGTGTAGGTAGCCGGTAGGTGTAGCCCAGGCTACCTACACTGACTTCCTACAAATAAATACTACTTACCTCTCTTCCTACATTAAGACTACACATATTTTAAGGTAAATAATGAGTGTACTGTATATGTATTTTAACTCTCTGGGATGTTTTAAATATCGTATATTAAGTATGAGACGGGGAGCCAGTGCTACCTACACCTAGGCTACCTGCACCTGACTTCCTACAAATAAGTACTACTCACTTCTCGCCCTACATTAAGATTACAAATACACCTACGATCCGACTTGCGACCGAGTTCGGTTCCGAGAAACCGGTCGTAAGTCGAAATGGACGTAAGTCGAACTTTACTACTGAATATCAACATCACATTTTTGTAATGGCTTTATTTTATTGTTTTATTTTGGTATTTCATGTTTTACTTTACTTTTTATGTTGTCAGTACTGTATTTCATACTGTAAGGTTTAGGATAAACACTGTGTACAACACAAATAGTTGTTTATTTACCAGAAACTTGGCAAAAAAAACACGGTCGTAAGTCGAGTGGTCGTAAGTCGAGCAGGTCGTAAGTCGAGCAGGTCGTAAGTCGAGCAGGTCGTAAGTCGGATGGTAGGTATACATGTACTTTAAGATAAGTAATGAGTGTACTGTGTATGAATTTTACTTTTTGTGTTTTTTAATGCCTAGTTCTATTACTAACTTAATATAATTTAGTGTAAACTTGTTGTCTGGCATTTATAAATGGAAAAAAATGGCGTCCTGGCTTCCGGCGATGTCTGCTTTCCGGCGATAGTCTAGAACCTAACCCGCCGTATAAGCGGGGCCCTACTGTACAGTCAGATTTCTCTGTTTTCTGTTTGATCGCTGGCTGTCCTGAGAACCTCACATTATCTCCCTGAAAGCAACTTGCTATAGCCAGCTGAACCTCCTTATAACCCTGTAATCTTTCTTGTGGGGGGAGGGGGATCGGTGAACTCTCCTTCGATGTCATTCAGCTCTAATTTTATGGAAACCATATTTTGGGGGCCAGATATGTTCTACAACCTCTCCTGCAACTCTATAAACTTGATTCCATCCATCATCAGGGCTTACGTTTGTATCTAGGTGCTCTTTATTTCTCCCCTCGAGGATTATATGCAGAGGCAATTGTTCCATCTTTGAACAAATGGTTGGATGTCCATTGCCTTTGATATTTTGTCTGCTCTCATGACCTTCATAATCCTTCTACGTACAGAATGGCAACAGACATTAGTAGAGGTCCATTATTTGTGTGCTGCCCCTGTTTACTGCATCCCTTTTTTCTTTGTCTTCACTCTCTTTGGACTTCTCTTCGATTTCCCCCTTTTTATGTTCATCTGGCATCTAAATGTTTTTCTTGCTCCTTGGGAGGTTCCAAAAGTTCGAGTCTGTTCCTCACTGCCACGTGCGAAAGCTGAAATACCTACCGTTGCTTCTTGCTCCCTTTTTCTTAACCACTTTCAGTCTTGTTCTCATGCCATTGCAATTTACACTGATGGTTCTACATCCTCTGACAGTGTTGGGTTTACAGCAGTGTTCCTGGACAGTGTTGTGCGAGGTCATTTATCAAACTCAGCCAGCATTTTCACAGCTGAACTGTATGCAGTTCTCATGATGATTATACATATTACATCAAAGTTTACCTCAACATTTGTGATAGTTTCAGACTCCTTTAGTGCTTTGCAATCTATCAAAAAATCTAATTCGCCTCATCCCCTAGTTCTTTGTATGCAAATTTGGTTGTACCGCATAATAGCAAACACATAGAAATTATTTTCTGCTGGGTTCCTGGTCATGTGGATGTTCAGGGCAATGAGCAGGCAGACTCTACTGCATGGTCAGTGGTACATGACCTTCACGTTTTAAATAGGTTATTCCATTCTCAGACTATTTTGCTGTAATCTTTAGCCACCATCACAACTGTTGACAGCAACGTTAATCTGAGTTGATTTATAGCAAATTATATTCTATCAAGCCGTGTTTAGGATTCTGGTCTTCTTACCATTAGTGTTATGGTTGGGAGACTATGATTTGCTGTCTTCACATTAGACACATCTAACTCATGGGTATCTCATGGATAGCCACCCAGTTCCACTCTGTGAGAACTGTCAAGCTCCAGTTTCAGTTTGCCATATTCTTTTGGACCGTCCTGTCTACCAGGGAGCATGTAGAATGTACCTCTGATGTCATCACTGCTATACCACCCTTATTTTATCTTACATCCTTGCTGACAGCCCCAACTTTGGCACAGACTCCCTCTTCGAATTTTTGACAACAGATTTATTATACAAACTTTGATTATACTGCCTTTAACACCCCTCACTGCCCTATAGTCTCTATCCTCGCTAGTCTATAATCAAACATATTAAACCTTTAGCACACCCTATCCTGCAGCACTGTATAACCCTAGTGGGTTTAGTGCTTAATTTTTATTATAATAATATTACTTAACAAAAGATTATAATAATCTATTATTTCTTTTGTGCAGATCATCCTGGTAGCAGAAGTTCACACTTGTATCATGACTGCAGATTATCCTGGTTGTAGTACCAATACTGCAGATCATCCTGGAAGCAGAGGCTGGAAGCTGGCAACTCTAGTACCAATACTGCAGGTCATCCTGGCAGCAGAGGTTGGCACTTGTAGTACCACTACTACAGGTCATCCTGGCAGCAGAGGTTGACACTTGTAGTACCACTACTACAGGTCATCCTGGCAGCAGAGGTTGACACTTGTAGTACTACTACTACAGGTCATCATGGTAGCAGAGGTTGACACTTGTAGTACCATTTCTGTAAGTTATCGTGAAACCGAGGAATTACACTTGTAGTGTCACTTTCCAGTATCATAAGATTTATATAAGTGTGAGATACTGAGATATATATGACAACAACACTGTGTTACTACAGTGTTAGAAATATATAGTGACAACACTGTTACTCTACTGTGAGAAATATATAGTGACAACACTGTTACTCTACTGTGAGAAATATATAGTGACAACACTATTACTCTACTGTGAGAAATATATAGTGACAACACTGTGTTACTTCAGTGTTAGAAATATAACATTTAAAGTGTAAACATCAGTGTTATTAAGTTGCTGTTTAATGATATTGTTATACATCACCTTAACATCTTACTGTTAAACATCTCCTTAACATGTTAAACATCACCTTAACATCTTACTGTTAAACATCACATTAACATCTTACTGTTAAACATCTCCTTAACATGTTAAACATCACATTAACATCTTACTGTTAAACATCTCCTTAACATGTTAAACATCACATTAACATCTTTCAGTGTTGACACTCATCATTGTATTCTACTCAACATTATCTCTGTAATACAAACTTTTTCATATTGGTTAAAAAATTACTGTGAAAACTTTAGCAAGAAACACTTAAATTCACGAAGAGTATTAGAAAAACCTTCAAGGTAAGTAAGTAAGTAAGTAAGTAAGTAAATGCTTCACTGCTGCTTAATTGCTTGTTTGATCCAGCAAATTGCAGATATCTTGCCATTATTGTAAACATCTGTCCTAATACTCAAGCAATGTTTAAACATAAATGATTTACTGCTTGACATGTTTATAATAATGTGATAATATAGTATTAGAGAAATATTAATTTCCTGGGTAATGAAGTGGTCACAAAAATTGTATCTGGTTAAGCTGTTTATAATTCATTTATAAGATTGTTAACCCTTTTATTGTATCTTGCATAGATCTACATTATTGGCCACAATATTAATCACCTAGATCTACATTATTGACCCCAGTGTCACACATGTAGATCTACATAATTGACCCCAGTGTCACACATGTAGATCTACATAATTGACCCCAGTGTAACACATGTAGATCTACATTATTGACCCCAGTGTCACACATGTAGATCTATGTTTTAAGCACTGTACCCTCAAATATGGTGCGAGTAGTAAAGTCAGTTTGGGTGTAGACATGTGAGAGTGGGTGTGTGCAGTGATTGTAGACATGTGAGAGTGGGTGTGTGCAGTGATTGTAGACATGTGAGAGTGGATGTGTGCAGTGATTGTAGACATGTGAGAGTGGGTGTGTGCAGTGATTGTAGACATGTGAGAGTGGATGTGTGCAGTGATTGTCAACACCATAAATCCTCTCATCATGTAGTGAATCATGAGAAAAACAAACCTCTGACCTTGTGTTTGATTTAAAATAGTGACTGTGTTTCTAGGATGGTTTTTCATGGCTTTATAGATGTTTCTTGGTATCAGTTGATAAAATAGATGTCAATCTACTGAAGTAGATATTTTTATCAACTTCAGAACAGTATCTCACAATATTTGATGCTTTTAAATTTTTTTGAGGAAGGGAAACGTCCCCCTCATTCATTTTATGTTTTTACTGGATTTTTTCAATTTTTGAGATGCTCTAAACCATGACAATCACTCCTGATAATTTTTTTTATCAAAGAAATAGGGTAAAACTTTGATTTTATGTGTGGTGATGGATTCAAAACAGAGAAGTGTAATATACTTGAGGGATGAGAAGTGTAATATACTCGTGGGATGAGAAGTGTAATATACTCGAAGGATGAGAAGTGTAATATACTCGAGGGATGAGAAGTGTAATATACTCGAAGGATGAGAAGTGTAATATACTCGAGGGATGAGAAGTGCAATATTCTCGAGGGATGAGAAGTGCAATATACTCAAGGGATGAAAAGTGTAATATACTCGAGGGATGAGAAGTGCAATATACTCGAGGGATGAGAAGTGCAATATACTCGAGGGATGAGAAGTGTAATATACTCGAGGGATGAGAAGTGTAATATACTCGAGGGATGAGAAGTGTAATATACTCGAGGGATGAGAAGTGTAATATACTCTAGGGGTGAGAAGTGTAATATACTCGAGGGATGAGAAGTGTAATATACTCGAGGGATGAGAAGTGTAATATACTCGAGGGATGAGAAGTGTAATATACTCGAGGGATGAGAAGTGTAATATACTCGAGGGATGGAAAGTGTAATACACTCAAGGGATGAGAAGTGTAATATACTCGAGGGATGGGAAGTGTGATATAGTCGAGGGATGGGGACATGATTAATGAACAGAAGACAGTGTGCTTTACGTGCTGGAAGGCATACTGTGTTTATTTTTGTTTTCAAATGGAATATATTGAATTTTGTGCAAAATTTGTAAAATTATTATCTTTTGTGCACTTTTGCAACTGCAACAAAGCTAAGAACTTGTTCAGAATGTGTAATGGAAATAGCTTAAAATAGGACTTGAGAGGTGAAATTGTTTGTGTGTAAATTATGCTTAGATTGCCATGAAAAAGATTCTCTACAATTACTGAAAAAAAAAAAAAAAAAATTTCTTGTAAAAATTCTGACACTGTCAGCATTTTTAATTTTAGGATCCTGATAGTGAAAGTGTTAAATTATTATTCACTATGTCTGAAGTACTTGAAAATGAACGTGTTGAAGCAACACACAGTACAGTTCATGTGGAAGATAAACTATATCAGTATTCACATTCTTCACAAACATCTGAGTGTTTATCACTGATAACAGTAAAGAAAGACATAAAAACAGTTCGGTGTTTAATGTGTTTGAAGGAGTTTTCCAAAAAGAAAACTTTAAAGGACCACATGAGAATTCACATCAAAGGGAAACCATATCAGTGTTCAGAGTGTCTAAAAGATTTTGCTAGAAAGTCTCATTTAGTACATCACATGAGAACTCATACTGGAGAAAAACCATATCAATGTTCAGAATGTCCAAAAGAGTTCACCAGTAAATCTGGTTTAATAAAGCACATGAGAACTCATACTGGAGAGAAACCATATCAATGTTCACAATGTCCAAAAGAGTTCGCCAGTAAATCTCATCTCGTTCAGCACATGAGAATTCACACTGGAGAAAAACCATATCAGTGTTTACAGTGTCTAAAAGAGTTCTCACAAAAGTCTAGTTTAGTAAAACACATGAGTGTTCATTCTGGAGAGAAACCATATCACTGTTCAGAATGTCTAAAAGAGTTTCCAGGAAAATCTCATTTAGTACAACACATGAGAATTCATACTGGAGAAAAACCACATAAATGTTTGGAGTGTCTGAAAGACTTTCTAGATAAAGCTAGTTTAGTACAACACATGAGAATCCATACTGGAGAGAAACCATATCAATGTTCAGAATGTCTAAAAGTGTTTTCATTAAAATCGCATTTAGTACAACACATGAGAATTCATACTGGAGAGAAACCATATCAATGTTCAGAGTGTCTAAAAGAGTTTTCCAGAAAATCGCATTTATTACAACACATGAGAATTCATACCAAAGAAAAACCATTTAGGTGTTCAGAATGTCTGAAGGAATTTTCATGTAAATCTAATTTAGTAAAACATGTGAGAATTCATACTAGCTAGAAAGCACTTCAGTGTTTAATTTCTAAAATTTTTCTCACTAAAATCAAATTGATTAAACCACATATATAATTATATGGGAGAGAAATCTTGCCAGTGGACAGTGTGATGGGAAGATTAATGTAACATGCATGAAAATTACATAGAAAAAAATGAGTTAGTGTTTCAGATCTTTAACCCTTAAACAGTCCAAAAGTACATATACATTCTCTCACGTAGCACCCCAAACGTATATACAATGGACTCTCGACCAATGATGGCATTGTCTAATGTTAAATTCAACTAACGATACATGTTAATATCGTTAGTAGAGGGTCCACTGTATACGTTTCATTTGTCATTCATTCAACATTGCCACGATAGGCCTGAGTCACCTAGACATGAGAGAATGGGTGTGCGCACTCAGTGTGCGCACTCGGTGTGCGCCATATGAAAAAAATTGGGGACGCCTGGGTACCACATGCTCTTTTTTCCTATAAAAAAAAAAAGACTTTTTTTCTCAAAATATTGAGGGCGGTGCACAGGTGAACGTATATATACATTTGGACCGTTTAAGGTTAAATGATCATTTATACAAATGTAAATTAGCAGTACATATGACTATTCATACCAAAAACTTTTTTTTCCTTGATGTTAGTAAATTATCACAAATCATATAAAAAATTTCTTGGTCTCTCTTAACAGCATTCATTCAAGAAAGGTTTTCTGCATTGGCAGTTTTGTAGTTTTCATGCAAGAAAGTTTGTCTTTGTGTTGTTAAAACAACAGTAGTCATGCAAGGAAGCTGTTTGTGTTGGTAAATCAGTGCCAGGTAATACATTACCTGTGCTACTAAAAAAACACCAAACTGCCAGGTAATACATTACCTGTGCTACTAAAAAAACACCAAACCGAAACATTCCATAAGACAAATTTTTCTCTTTGCAAATATTCACGATTTGAAATCAAATAAAAATGAAATATTAAGTTATATTAGTGGAGTCCTCTCAGAAGCAAATACCATGTTTAGAGTTTTTACACAAGCATACACAAGGGATGTTTTAAATGGAGAGGTAAATATGAAAAACTAACATGTATAGAAGTGACAGAATTAATAAGCCATATGGAGGAGTGCGACTCTAAGTGAAGATACTTTTTGTTGCTGAGAATTGCTGAATTCATTGAATGATGCAGTAGAAATTCTAGGTATTACCTTTTTCAGGGTCTGCCATAGTACTGTGGCTTAGAAATGTGAGTTAGTACTGTAGTACGCCAAAATTCTGTAGACTTCAAATTTAGCAGAAGGTTGGTAAGTCTGTATACATATTAACAAATGGGTCTACATGGTCAGTGTGCGCAGTATACAAAAAATGGGTCTGCATGGTCAGTGTGCGCAGTATACAAAAAATGGGTCTGCATGGTAAGTGTGCGCAGTATACAAAAAATGGGTCTGCATGGTCAGTGTGTGCAGTATACAAAAAATGGGGGCACCTGCACTGCATTGTGGGAATACCATCTCAGCACACTTTGTTCACCATGCCAACGCCAGAAAAACTTCACTCCCAGCGAATTGGGAATCATGAACAATCAAAAACATTGTAAAATATTATACTAGTGCCAGCCCTTTGGTAAAGAAGGTGAGAAAGGCTATAGAATTCAAGAAAGAACTTGTAGCAAAGTACCAAAGTGGAGGAGGAAGAGAGAGGGGAGAATGTGCCTTCTTCAGTGATTTAGTGATTCTACGATATGTACGATACTAAAGTAGCAGGAGTCGATAAAGGCTATAGCGCCAGCCAGCGATAAAGTGTAGCATTAACAATGTAGCAAGTAAGTCAAGTGATTAATCGATAGCAAAAAGGACAGCACGAACCTAGCTCCTCCAATGTTGTGGAAGGTGTATAGGGCCACTTGACAACACTACCGCCTCTGCTGCTGCCCTTCACCGCCACTATGTAAGGCTTATCTTTCAGTGACCCTTATACACTCAACAACAAACAACACAACACTCGTCGATTAGGGAGAGAGACATATGACATATTTTATTCATTCTAGAATATATATCATGTTTCTATGTTATTAATATAGTTTATAATGTCATATTAGATGAATTGTGCTAGATAAGCCATAGAGTTGACATTACTGTCATATTGAAGGACTATCTTGTCCTCTCTCCAAACAAACTCTGCTGCCGCCACAATTCCTAACATACGTAGTGACATATTTTAAATATGATTGGGCAGCTGGGCATTCATGAATGTTTGAAGCCCGCGAAAGTGGAACTCGCGGATGTGGAGGGAGATCTGTACTGCATTGTTGTAAAAATGGTATAAATAATATCAGCGCACTTATGAAAGCATATTAGACCCACCAGTTGACGTGTATTGGACGCGTGACTTGAGTTGTTTAATCTTGAACATCAGCAAAAATCGAACATTTCTGCTACTTTGAGTTCAATTTCAAGGTACTTTTAGCCCAAAAACTATTAAAAATCATCTCTATTTCTGTAATATATCTTTTCATTCTATCAACTGAGACCAAGAAATGAGAATACAACCAAAAATACCATATGAAAATACAATGCATAATTGGTGTTTTAAACCAAAAACACAATTTCTTTTTTTTCATTATGCACTGCATGCTACAGGATTTTTTTTATACTGTAAACACTGACCACTCAGACCCATTCTCTTATATGTAGGCCTACCAGCTTTCTTCCACAAGATTGAAAGCCGCTAGAATTTTGGTGTAATATTATGGGAGTGACACTGGCTTGCAAGCCACAATATTACAGGACCAACAGTGAAAGGGTTAAGAGGGCAATGACAGTAAGTTGTAAATTTAGGAGTTTCCAATGAATACAAGATAACTGAATAGCCCATTACTTCATTATGTATAGCTTTAATAAGTGCAATGGAGAGAAGTACAGGTTTGTGAGAATTACACGTTTAGGAGGTTACACATAGTGAGAGTAAACATATATTGTTTATAATGCTTTACATATGTTCATGACTTTAAGAACATTTACTTATAGCTTTTACATACATTTAGTTTAAAGCTGGGATATGTTAGGGAGATATTTTGCTTTTTAACAGTAGTTTTGAAAATGCTGAGTCACTGGTTCTGGAGATTTCTGGCAGAGAGTTCCAGATTCTGGGCCATTTTATGTACATTGAATTTTTGAAGAGATTTAGTTGGACATGGGGAATCTCATAGAGATTTTTGTGTCTAGTGTTATGTCTATGGGTCCTGTTGCAGCTATCAAGAAACTGCTTCAATTCGGGATTTATATTAGATTTTATTGTTCTGAAAATGTAGGTTGCACAGTAGTAATAGTGAATGTTTTGTTTAGTAAGTAGATTTAGGTCTTTGAAAAGAGGGGAAGTGTGTCATCTAGAGATATTGTCCTAACCAAACCAAATTCACTAATCTGCCCCTACTGATCTTCCCCTACCTCAACTATGCTATTTGTGCCTGGGGATCCACAAGTCACGTAAAGCCTAAATCACCTAGATTGGTGAATTTCATTTGGTTAGGACAATATCTAACCAGTGAAGCATCAATTTATACAACGCCACATGGGGTTCACTAGTGTGCTATTACGAGGGGATGGAGTATATCCTGGAGTATAACCCATGGCCCTACACCAGAAACAGATAGTGAAAGTGATGATGAAACTGCAGTAATTGGGATGGATAATATACCATGTTCGGTGGGATACGGCTGGTGTGTTGAAAGAAAGAATATAATATGTGCAACAATAGGTGGTGATGCCACATGTGATGTAGCATCAGCAGCACCCCAGGCTAGGAGCCACACCACTGACTCGGCACGTCCATGACCCAGGCAGCCTCAACCACCCACAAACCATAACCTGCATTATCACAGCCACAACCAGCTATAACTATCCAGTACCCACCAGAAGACTGCATCTGGGATTGGCAGCTGGGTGCCAGTTTTGTTCCCAGTTCCCATCAATTTGATGAAACTCAAAGTGGATTGGGGTCATCGTGTGCCCTCAGGAACAATGCCAGTGAACTGGAATGTTTTGAAAAAGTTTTTGATCCACCCCTGATGGAAATTATTATCAGGGGAAAGTAACAGATACTTTGACTATACAATGGCAGACATCCTTGTTTCACCAAAATTGCAACTACACTAGTGGAAGGAGACAACTGTAGCTGAGATGTATCTGTTCCTTGCATATGCCACGTGTATAAGCACAGTATCAAATCATACTGGTCGACATACCTCCTAATTTCAACCCCAGCTTTCAGTGATATTATCCCAGTGAACTATATTATCCTATTCATACATATCCTACGCTTAGACAAAAGTCCTGACAGAAACACCAGGTTATACAAGATTAGGAATGTGTTTATGTATCTGAAACAAAAGTTCACTATGCATTTTTATCCCTTCAGGAACATTATTGTTGATGAGTTTAATTCTTTTCAAAGATAGACTGTCATTCAAGCAGTGTATATCAAGCAAGAGGAAACACTTTGGCATCAAACTGTTCGTGCTTTGTGATTGTGAAATTGGTCTAGTATTAGATATAATTATGTACACTGGAAACAAGACAATAAAAGGTACAAGGAAGTTTTTGGGTATCTTGGGTGATATGGCTACAATACTGATGGAGCCATATCTTGATAAGGGGCATACATTATATACTAATAATTGGTACAGAAGCCCCTTACTAAGTGATATCTTTCAAGTGAACATGACATATGTGTGGTACATGCAAATCATAAGCATATGCCCAGGTTCAATGCAGGCACTCATAGTGGTGAGATGCAGGTGTTCGATGCCAATGACATCATGGCATTATGGTAGCATGACAAACGAGATGTCACACTGTTGACATCAATTCACCAAAACAAAACTCAAGAAATCGTAATGACACGATTGCAAACAAACCATACCCCCGGCCGGGATTGAACCCGCGGTCATAGAGTCTCAAAACTCCAGCCCGTCGCGTTAGCCACTAGACTAGCTAGTTCAATCCCGGCCGGGGGTATGGTTTGTTTCACCAAAACAAAACGAGACACTGGCAGGGAGACTAGAGAAGGCAGTGAACCCATTGTAAAACCTGCGGCTGTGATTGACTACACCCTCAGTGTGCGTTTAGTGGAAAATTGTGAGATGCAGATTGTGTTTGCCAGCTGTGTTTGCAAGAGTTACAAGTGGTACATGAAACTCTTCTGTCTTGTGGAGATTTCAATACTCAATACTTATATGTACCAGATGAAGACTGGCTACAGACGAGAGTATGCTGAATTTTGTTTGTCTCATCAGGCAAATAATATTCAGGTCCCAGGTCAACACCTGCAATACAAAACCGCCCACAAACTGATCATCAAATATTCTCATTTGAGGCCTAGTGATCACTTCCTAGTATCACTTCCTTGTGATCACTTCCTAGTATCACTTCCTTGTGATCACTTCCTAGTATCACTTCCTTGTGATCACTTCCTAGTATCACTTCCTTGTGATCACTTCCTAGTATCACTTCCTTGTGATCACTTCCTAGTATCACTTCCTTGTGATCACTTACTAGTATCACTTCCTAGTGATCACTTCCTAGTATCACTTTCTTGTGATCACTTACTAGTATCACTTCCTAGTGATCACTTCCTAGTATCACTTTCTTGTGATCACTTCCTAGTATCACTTTCTCTTAAGAAGAATTGGGCTCAGACGAAATGTTTTGTTTGTGCACATACAACAAAATCCCCCAAAATATAGAGAGACTCGTTTTATGTGTGAGGAGTGACAAACACCATTGTTCATGATACATATCCAGTGACTGTATGTATATAAGTGGACCCCCGCATAACGATTACCTCCGAATGCAACCAATTATGTAAGTGTATTTATGTAAGTGCGTTTGTACGTGTATGTTTGGGGGTCTGAAATGGACTAATCTACTTCACAATATTCCTTATGGGAACAAATTCGGTCAGTACTGGCACCTGAACATACTTCTGGTGTGAAAAAATATCGTTAACCGGGGGTCCACTGTACTATATACGATAGAAAATTAGTAATAAGGAACATTTTTACTTGTTTGCTTGTGTGAACAAGTTTTGTAAACAATATAATAATGACAGTATTAGCGCAGTTGTGTTGCATATGAGTGGATATATATATACATTAGGAACAAAAACAAAAAACATACAAATATGTCGTGTGTGGGAGTCGCCGAAGTTGCCGCCAGTCTGTCAGTTGATGTCATCTTCACACCTTATCTTGGTAAGTACATATGGGGAATTTTTCTTTTAATTACATCCACAAATATATGCTCTTTAATTCAGTAAGATTTTTTTTTTTGTAATTCTTTGACTTTCAAAGCAGTTCTGACATCAGGTCTTGACCCTTAAAGGCTAATACAGGTCAGCCATCAGTAATCCAGCAATCAGTTATCCAGTTCCATCAATAATCCGGCACTAATTTCAGCTAGCATAATTTCAAATTTCATCATTACACTGACTCAAATTTCATCATTATACTGAGTCAGAAATTGTGCAGATGGTTGTAAATCCACAGCAGCAAGCCAGTGGAGGAGAAAGCAGAGATGAAAATGAGGAAGATGTAGCAGAATCTCTATTGACAGGTTAATTAAGTGTATTCTAACCTAACCACTCTGTAATCCGGCAAACTCACTAATCTGGCACACTACAGGTCCCAGTGATGCCGGATTAGTGATGGTTGACCTGTAGGTGAAAATAGGAATCTAGTGGTAATTATCCTAGTACAGTGGACCCCCGGTTTACAATATTATTTCATTCCAGAAGTATGTTCAGGTGCCAGTACTGAACGAATTTGTTCCCATAAGGAATATTGTGAATTAGATTAGTCCATTTCAGACCCCCAAATATACACGTACAAACGCACTTACATAATTGGTCGCATTGGGAGCTGATCGTAAAGCGGGGGTCCACTGTATATACAGGAGGGCCCCAATTACATTGTGAGTTCCAGGCTACCACTCTAAAGCAAAAATCACTGTGAAGTGAATCACCCTTTTTTTCACGTTTACACCATCATATATTAAGTGAGAAATAGAACTAGGCCTAAAAATATTAAAATGCATATACAGAATACTTATTACTTACCTTAAAATAATTCCACCCATATGGTGAGAGATAAGTAGCACAGTCAGAAGATGATGGCACATCTTCATCCTCTGATTCTTCAACAAATTTTATATATTTTAATGATAGAAACTTGAGCGAAGCTCTTGCTGGAGAGTGTTGATGTTGAAGGTTCTTCAAGGCTCACTGTTGAAGGTTCTTCAAGGCTTGCTGTTGATGTTGAAGGTTCTTCAAGGCTCGCTGTTGAAGGTTCTTCAAGGCTTGCTGTTGAAGGTTCTTCAAGGCTTGCTGTTGAAGGTTCTTCAAGGCTTGCTGTTGAAGGTTCTTCAAGGCTTGATGTTGAAGGTTCTTCAAGGCTTGCTGTTGAAGGTTCTTCAAGGCTTGCTGTTGAAGGTTCTTCAAGGCTTGCTGTTGAAGGTTCTTCAAGGCTTGCTGTTGAAGGTTCTTCAAGGCTTGCTGTTGAAGGTTCTTCAAGGCTTGCTGTTGAAGGTTCTTCAAGGCTTGCTGTTGATGTTGAAGGTTCTTCAAGGCTTGCTGTTGAAGGTCCTTCAAGGCTTGCTGTTGAAGGTTCTTCAAGGCTTGCTGTTGATGTTGGAGGTTCTTCAAGGCTTGCTGTTGATGTTGAAGGTTCTTCAAGGCTCGCTGTTGAAGGTTCTTCAAGGCTTGCTGTTGAAGGTTCTTCAAGGCTTGCTGTTGAAGGTTCTTCAAGGCTTGCTGTTGAAGGTTCTTCAAGGCTTGCTGTTGAAGGTTCTTCAAGGCTTGCTGTTGAAGGTTCTTCAAGGCTTGCTGTTGAAGGTTCTTCAAGGCTTGCTGTTGAAGGTTCTTCAAGGCTTGCTGTTGATGTTGAAGGTTCTTCAAGGCTCGCTGTTGAAGGTTCTTCAAGGCTTGATGTTGAAGGTTCTTCAAGGCTCGCTGTTGAAGGTTCTTCAAGGCTCGATGTTGAAGGTTCTTCAAGGCTCGCTGTTGAAGGTTCTTCAAGGCTTGCTGCTGAAGGTTCTTCAAGGCTTGCTGCTGAAGGTTCTTCAAGGCTTGCTGTTGAAGGTTCTTCAAGGCTTGCTGTTGAAGGTTCTTCAAGGCTTGCTGTTGAAGGTTCTTCAAGGCTTGCTGTTGAAGGTTCTTCAAGGCTTGATGTTGAAGGTTCATCAAGGCTTGATGTTGAAGGTTCTTCAAGGCTTGATGTTGAAGGTTCTTCAAGGCTTGCTGTTGAAGGTTCTTCAAGGCTTGATGTTGAAGGTTCTTCAAGGCTTGATGTTGAAGGTTCTTCAAGGCTCGCTGTTGAAGGTTCTTCAAGGCTTGCTGTTGAAGGTTCTTCAAGGCTTGCTGCTGAAGGTTCTTCAAGGCTTGCTGTTGAAGGTTCTTCAAGGCTTGCTGTTGAAGGTTCTTCAAGGCTCGCTGTTGAAGGTTCTTCAAGGCTTGCTGTTGAAGGTTCTTCAAGGCTTGCTGCTGAAGGTTCTTCAAGGCTTGCTGCTGAAGGTTCTTCAAGGCTTGCTGTTGAAGGTTCTTCAAGGCTCGCTGTTGAAGGTTCTTCAAGGCTTGCTGCTGAAGGTTCTTCAAGGCTTGCTGTTGAAGGTTCTTCAAGGCTTGCTGTTGAAGGTTCTTCAAGGCTTGCTGCTGAAGGTTCTTCAAGGCTTGCTGCTGAAGGTTCTTCAAGGCTTGCTGCTGAAGGTTCTTCAAGGCTTGCTGCTGAAGGTTCTTCAAGGCTTGCTGTTGAAGGTTCTTCAAGGCTTGCTGTTGAAGGTTCTTCAAGGCTTGCTGCTGAAGGTTCTTCAAGGCTTGCTGCTGAAGGTTCTTCAAGGCTTGCTGTTGAAGGTTCTTCAAGGCTTGCTGTTGAAGGTTCTATGATACTTTCTTCAAGTAGGGAAGTATTACACTTTACCTCATGAATTTTGTATCCTTCCCAGAAAATTTCTGTATATCATATAACACCATTGAAAAGAGTTGCATTCACAAAATTTGGGTCTCTTTTCAAATACTGCCATTGTCTTTTCTTCAGATGTGATAAATGGTTTTGACAACTGAGAAATGGAAGTTAGACCCTTTGTATTGGACTGATAAAGCCTTTGTGAGGTGAAATGTTTCCTTAATAAAGATTTCCATATGTTGCATAAGTGTCTCAATCTTCCACTTTTCTTCAGATATGATAGCTGCTTCCAGATCTTTGAATGTCATTTCCTTAAAGGCAGTCAGACAATCATCAGGATGAATCTCCTCACAAAACTTCCTTCTCTGCTCTTCAGTCAGAAGATCTTTGTCTGTTAGGGACAGTTTAACCCCTTGACTGTCGCAACCCCCAATCCTGAAGTGTCTCCTGGTGTCGCAAAATTTCAAAAAAAAAAAAAAAAAAAAAAAAAATTTTTAGGAAATGATAGAGAATCTTTTCCCGATTGTAATGACACCAAAAAAACGAAATTTGATGGAAAACTGACGGAATTATGCTCTCGCAAAGTTAGCGACCTTGGCGATATTTACAAATCGGCGATTTTGCCCACTTTGAGCCCTATTTTCGGCTGATTCCATTGTTCCAGTCGACCAAACTCATAGCTATTTCTTTAGAACTCCGTATTTACTATCGACTGAGTACAAGAAACTGCCCATTTACCAATTTCAACTACCCAATAACGTGGTCAGAAATTTGCAATTTAGCCAATTTCGCAAAAATTAAAAAATATGACAATTTCAAAATAATCTCCAGAATGAACAATGCAGACATTCCTGGCTCTAAAATAACATTTTTTTTGTTCATCAGTCATGTCTCCAGGCCCCTCTGATATTACTCTTGCTTTCTATTTTGAATTTTTATTCAAACAAAAAATAGAAGATTTACTATTATGCAGACTACTCCAATACTGTAATAATTGTATAAATAACATCAACCCATTCATGACTGCATATTAGAATGGCTAGTTGGACATATATTGGACAATGATGTCATTTGTTTATTTTTGAACATCGGCAAAAATCAAACATTTCCCCTACTTTGAGCTCCATTTCCAGGTTCTTTTTATAGTAAAATCAATCAAAATCATCTCTTTTTCTATAATATGTTTTCCATTCTAACAAATGAGACCAAGAAAATGAGAATACAACCATAAATACTATACAAAAATAGACCACAAAGTCGGCATTTTAATTAAAAAAACGGTCGGAGTTTTTTTTTCTCATTAAGCACTGCGTGCTCCAGGATTTTTTTTATATGGTGTACACTGACCCCACAGACCCATTCTCTCACATGTGGGCCTACCAGCTTTCTCCTTGATTTGAAGCTGCTAGAATTTATGAGTATATATACGTCAAACACGGTACCTCGTAAGACGTATATATACGGCCGCGACAGTCAAAGGGTTAAGGGTTAAAAAGACTGTTCTCTTCCTAGCAGTAAGCCTCAGTGTATGCTTAAGAGAGTCTGTGAACCAATTTATGAAAAGATCGGCAGTCATCCAATCTTTGAAATTGAATTTATAATTAACAGGGAGGCTGCCTTTTGCATACCCCTCAAGGGAGGTTCCTTGATGTTGGTGAGGGGCTCTTGATCTAGGAAATTGGATCTGTGCTCCAGTTTCCTGAATACCTTCCATCCCCCTCCACAGGTGCTGTATTATCCTATAGGTTTAGTGCTCCCCGTGATTATAATAATAATAATAATAATAATAATAATAATAACACCTTTTGCATAGCTCTAAAGGGCCCTAGCATTCTCTTAAGTGATAAATAATCATAGGTTTTAACTTGGAATCACAAGTTACATTATCCCCTGGCAAGAGTGTTAGCTTGTCTTGTGCAGCTGTAATGCCAGTCATTGACTTCTCTTCTGTAGCAATAAATGTCCTAGAGGGCATCTTCCAAAAATTCTGTTTTTTCCACATTAAAAAGTCTGTCGCTGGGTATATCCAGCACTTGCTGCTTCACCTTTCATTTTGATTTTGTAAAGTTGACTTCTTAACCTAAACCTTTGAAACCAGCCTCTGCTATTTTCTAATTTATCTTCAGCAGCTTCTTCACCTTTTTCAGCCTTCATAGAACTGAAGAGACTTAGGGCACTGGCCTGTTTAATGGCTTGGCTTAAAGGCACATTGTGACTAGTTTGATTTTCAATTTACATCAGTAAAAGTTTTTCCATGTCAGCAATAAGTTATTGAACATTAAAATGGTATAAAATACCGACAGGTTGTTAGGTAAGACACATATGCAACAGTTAGGTATCTTTATTTCGAAACGTTTCGCCTACACAGTAGGCTTCTTCAGTCGAGTACAGAAAAGTTGAAGGAAGCAGAAGATACTTGAAGACAATGTAATCAGTCCATCACCCTTAAAGTTTTGAGGTGGTCAGTCAAAACTTCAAGGGTGATGGACTGATTACATCGTCTTCAAGTATCTTCTGCTTCCTTCAACTTTTCTGTACTCGACTGAAGAAGCCTACTGTGTAGGCGAAACGTTTTGAAATAAAGATACCTAACTGTTGCATATGTGTCTTACCTAATAACAATAAGGTTATTACATTTTCTTTTAACTTTAGTGTTCACTGGTGTAGTATTTTTAAATAGCCTTCAACACTATCTTCTTAGAATTGACAACTGTACTGTGAGTAGCCAAACCAAGCTTACATCTTATCTCAGCCACAGACATACCTTGCTCACTGAGTTTAACCATTTTTAACTTGGCATTTAAAGAGCCTCATGATGACTCTTTCTCACAACTATCCTTAGATGCTATTGAAAAGGACACAAGTGCAACTAATATGACATTTTATTGTGGCAACGTTTCGCTCTCCAGGAGCTTTGTCAAGCCGTTACAAACAGTACATGGACACAGAGGGTATATATAGGCTTAGAATGAGGTGCAATACCTGTGGTAGTGGTAGTAGTAGTAGTAATAGTGATGTAAGTTGTAGTAGTAGTAGTAGTAGTAGTAGTAATACAATATGGTAGAACAATTAACGTGCACATGAGTAAAAGAATATAAAAGCTATTACTTGGGTAACTTAAAAATAGGTTAGACAAATATTTCTGTTGGAGGCTGGATAGAGAAGGTCTGTTTCAGTGTTCATTCTCTGTAATGTGCTGTGTAGTATAACAGGAGAGACTATGTGATGGCAGGGTTTACTGTTTTCAGGAGGATTCTTGTTAAGACTTCAGAGATGGTGAAGCTGCCTTTATTTTGTTTAATTGTATTAAAAACAGCGATCAGTGCTGATTCAAGGCACTTGCGTCTGCGGAAATTTGTTTCTTTGATCACTAATTGGGCGTCCCTGAATTTCATGAGATGATTGGTGGAATTTCGGTCTTGTACGCAGGCGTTGCTCAAGTTATCGTTCGTACATGCATAAATGTGTTCATTGAGGCGGGTTTCGAGGTTTCTTGCTGTTTCACCTACATAAATCCTGTCGCAGCTTCCACAGGGTGTAGTGTAAACCTGTGTTGATTGGTTCATGGTGCTTGGATTTTGTCCTGGTTAGGTCCTTTACTGATGTGCTGGAAGTGATGGCGACTCTAGTGTTAGCTTGTGTAAGTACATGTACTTTAGAAATGTTCAAAGCAACCTGGCTGTTAGGAAGAATTAGAACTTTGTTAGGAGTGGTGTTGGTAAGGAAGGAAAATGTAAATCAGTGAATGTTTGGTGAATGTATGTACATTCCTCGTCAAGAAACATAGGGCTACAAATTTGGAACGCTCTTAGGAAAAACCCGATGATGATGCCTCTTTTGGTCTTAGCATCTTGACTGGAATAGAAGTGTGTGAGATCATTTTTATTTGCAGGTTTTCAGTAAACTTGAAATCTTAGGTTGTTATCTACTTTGTGAATGAGGACGTCTAGAAAAGTATTGGCGAACCTCATCGAATCAAATACAAAGCTTTCTGTCTAGTCTGCTACCACCAGAGAAACTATATTACTAGGAGAAGTAGGGGGTACTCAGAGTGTCACTCTCAGAAGGGTGTGTTGCATGAGTCTGGGAGTGTTGCTGTTTTGCAGACTACTGCATTAATGTGAAGATAATTCATAAATAATGTAATGTGAACTCTGACATTATACATTTATTGATCATTTTCCATACGATACAAACACCTAACATTACATACAAATTTTCCTCACAGTAATGCATAACGCCAACATTCCCAGGCTAATGCAACACACCCTTTTTGAGAGAGAGTGACACTATACAAAAGTAGTGTTTTTCTACAGTTACCCCGAGTAATATACATTTTGCTAGTGGTTCTGAACTAGAAAGTCTTACTGTAATTCTTGCCATACACTCCTACTAGTTGCCACACCTCACAATTACGTCAATTTCTTCTAGTATGGTTATACAGTGGTACCTCGGGAAACGAACTTCATTCCAGAAGGCTGCTCGAGTGCCGATACTGGACGAATTTGTTCCCATGAGGAATAATGTAAATTAATCCTTTTCAGACCCCCAAAATACACTTACAAAAGCACTTACATAGATACACTTACATAACTGTTTGAGTTTTGAGCTGTTTGTATCCCGAGGTACCACTGTATTATGTTTGTATCCCGAGGTACCACTGTATTATGTTTGTATCCCAAGGTACCACTGTATTATGTTTGTATCCCGAGGTACCACTGTATTATGTTTGTATCCCGAGGTACAACTGTATTATGTTTGTAATCTGAGGCACCACTGTATTATGTTTGTATCCCGAGGTACCACTGTATTATGTTTGTAATCTGAGGCACCACTGTATTATGTTTGTATCCCGAGGTACCACTGTATTATGTTTGTAATCTGAGGCACCACTGTATTATGTTTGTATCCCGAGGTACCACTGTATTATGTTTGTATCCCGAGGTACCACTGTATTATGTTTGTATCCCGAGGTACAACTGTATTATGTTTGTAATCTGAGGCACCACTGTATTATGTTTGTATCCCGAGGTACCACTGTATTATGTTTGTAATCTGAGGCACCACTGTATTATGTTTGTATCCCGAGGTACCACTGTATTATGTTTGTAATCTGAGGCACCACTGTATTATGTTTGTATCCCGAGGTACCACTGTATTATGTTTGTAATCTGAGGCACCACTGTATTATGTTTGTATCCCGAGGTACCACTGTATTATGTTTGTAATCTGAGGCACCACTGTATTATGTTTGTATCCCGAGGTACCACTGTATTATGTTTGTATCCCGAGGTACCACTGTATTATGTTTGTAATCTGAGGCACCACTGTATTATGTTTGTATCCCGAGGTACCACTGTATTATGTTTGTATCCCGAGGTACCACTGTATTATGTTTGTATCCCGAGGTACCACTGTATTATGTTTGTATCCCAAGGTACCACTGTATTATGTTTGTATCCCGAGGTACCACTGTATTATGTTTGTATCCCGAGGTACCACTGTATTATGTTTGTATCCCGAGGTACCACTGTATTATGTTTGTATCCCGAGGTACCACTGTATTATGTTTGTATCCCAAGGTACCACTGTATTATGTTTGTATCCCGAGGTACCACTGTATTATGTTTGTATCCCGAGGTACCACTGTATTATGTTTGTATCCCGAGATACCACTGTATTATGTTTGTATCCCGAGGTACCACTGTATTATGTTTGTATCCTGAGGTACCACTGTATTATGTTTGTATCCCAAGGTACCACTGTATTATGTTTGTATCCCGAGGTACCACTGTATTATGTTTGTATCCCGAGGTACCACTGTATTATGTTTGTATCCCGAGGTACCACTGTATTATGTTTGTATCCCGAGGTACCACTGTATTATGTTCGTATTCTGAGGTACCACTGTATTATGTTTGTAACCTGAGGTACCACTGTATTATGTTTGTATCCCGAGGTACCACTGTATTATGCTTGTATCCCGAGGTACCACTGTATTATGTTTGTATCCCGAGGTACCACTGTATTATGTTTGTATCCCGAGGTACCACTGTATTATGTTTGTATCCCGAGGTACCACTGTATTATGTTTGTATCCCGAGGTACCACTGTATTATGTTTGTATTCTGAGGTACCACTGTATTATGTTTGTATCCCGAGGTACCACTGTATTATGTTTGTATCCCAAGGTACCACTGTATTATGTTTGTATTCTGAGGTACCACTGTATTATGTTTGTATCCCAAGGTACCACTGTATTATGTTTGTATCCTGAGGTACCACTGTATTATGTTTGTATCCCGAGGTACCACTGTATTATGTTTGTATCCCAAGGTACCACTGTATTATGTTTGTATCCCGAGGTACCACTGTATTATGTTTGTATCCCAAGGTACCACTGTATTATGTTTGTATCCCAAGGTACCACTGTATTATGTTTGTATCCCGAGGTACCACTGTATTATGTTTGTATCCCAAGGTACCACTGTATTATGTTTGTATCCCAAGGTACCACTGTATTATGTTTGTATCCCAAGGTACCACTGTATCATGTTTGTATCCCAAGGTACCACTGTATTATGTTTGTATCCCAAGGTACCACTGTATCATGTTTGTATCCCAAGGTACCACTGTATTATGTTTGTATCCCAAGGTACCACTGTATTATGTTTGTATCCCGAGGTACCACTGTATTATGTTCGTATTCTGAGGTACCACTGTATTATGTTTGTAATCTGAGGTACCACTGTATTGTTTGTATCCCGAGGTACCACTGTATTATGTTTGTATCCCGAGGTACCACTGTATTATGTTTGTATCCCGAGGTACCACTGTATTATGTTTGTATCCCGAGGTACCACTGTATTATGTTTGTATCCCGAGGTACCACTGTATTATGTTTGTATCCCGAGGTACCACTGTATTATGTTTGTATCCCAAGGTACCACTGTATTATGTTTGTATCCCGAGGTACCACTGTATTATGTTTGTATCCCGAGGTACCACTGTATTATGTTTGTATCCCAAGGTACCACTGTATTATGTTTGTATCCCAAGGTACCACTGTATTATGTTTGTATCCCGAGGTACCACTGTATTATGTTTGTATCCCAAGGTACCACTGTATCATGTTTGTATCCCGAGGTACCACTGTATTATGTTTGTATCCCAAGGTACCACTGTATTATGTTTGTATCCCAAGGTACCACTGTATTATGTTTGTATCCCAAGGTACCACTGTATTATGTTTGTATCCCAAGGTACCACTGTATTATGTTTGTATACCAAGGTACCACTGTATTATGTTTGTATCCCGAGGTACCACTGTATTATGTTTGTATCCCAAGGTACCACTGTATCATGTTTGTATCCCGAGGTACCACTGTATTATGTTTGTATCCCAAGGTACCACTGTATTATGTTTGTATCCCAAGGTACCACTGTATCATGTTTGTATCCCGAGGTACCACTGTATTATGTTTGTATCCCAAGGTACCACTGTATTATGTTTGTATCCCAAGGTACCACTGTATTATGTTTGTATCCCAAGGTACCACTGTATTATGTTTGTATACCAAGGTACCACTGTATTATGTTTGTATCCCGAGGTACCACTGTATTATGTTTGTATCCCAAGGTACCACTGTATTATGTTTGTATCCCGAGGTACCACTGTATTATGTTTGTATCCCGAGGTACCACTGTATTATGTTTGTATCCCAAGGTACCACTGTATTATGTTTGTATCCCAAGGTACCACTGTATTATGTTTGTATCCCGAGGTACCACTGTATTATGTTTGTATCCCAAGGTACCACTGTATTATGTTTGTATCCCAAGGTACCACTGTATTATGTTTGTATCCCAAGGTACCACTGTATTATGTTTGTATCCCAAGGTACCACTGTATTATGTTTGTATCCCGAGGTATCACTGTATTATGTTTGTATCCCAAGGTACCACTGTATTATGTTTGTATCCCGAGGTACCACTGTATTATGTTTGTATCCCGAGGTACCACTGTATTATGTTTGTATCCCAAGGTACCACTGTATTATGTTTGTATCCCAAGGTACCACTGTATTATGTTTGTATCCCAAGGTACCACTGTATTATGTTTGTATCCCAAGGTACCACTGTATTATGTTTGTATCCCAAGGTACCACTGTATTATGTTTGTATCCCAAGGTACCACTGTATTATGTTTGTATCCCAAGGTACCACTGTATTATGTTTGTATCCCAAGGTACCACTGTATTATGTTGTATGTTGCATGTTTTTTATATAATTTAAAAAATGTCATAGATGTATTACATTGGTTTGCGTGCAGCCAGCAGCAACAGCCTGGTTGATCAGGCTCTGATCCACCAGGAGGCCTGGTCACAGACCGGGCCGCGGGGGCGTTGACCCCCAGAACTCTCTCCAGGTAAACTCCAGGTAATAGACATTTTCATCAATCCATCTATAACAATTTTAAAATAACAGCTCAAGTTCCCCAGAGCAATTATTATTATTATTATTATTATTATTATTATTATTATTATTATTATTGTGTCTTTGTAATGGAGTAAATCAGCCCCTCGAGTATTACTGTGTTATAAATATTCATTGTGAAAATTTCCCGACTGTCCTTATTGTGTATTTCTTACCTATATCTTTACCTACTTACCTCTCAAGGGAGGTTCCTTGATGCTGGTTAGAGGCTCTTGATCTAGGGAATTGGATCTGTGCTCCGGTTCCCTGAATTGCGCCTGAATACCTTCCACCCCCCCCCCCCCCGACGTGCTATATAATCCCTACAGGTTTAGCGCTCCCCCATGAGTATAATAATAATAATAATAATTTACCTATTTACTATGTGTGTGGTTCGGTAACTCAGGTGTAGGAAATAAATACATTATAATTAAAAGATAAACCGGGTAATGTAATCTACCGTCATTGTTTTATTGAAATGTAATGCAGAACAAAGATAAATGTTTAATTGAGAAAGAATTATTACTATTATTTATTTTTGTTATTATTATTATTATTATTATTATAATCATGGGGGAGTGCTAAACCCATAGGGATTATACAGCACCTGTGTGTGTGTGGGGGGGGGAATGGAAAGGCATTGAGATTTAGGGAACTGGATCACAGATCCAATTCCCTAGATCAAGAGCCCCTCACCAGCTGGAAATTAACTAAAGAAATTATTAGATATGTGGTCATTTTTGCATATTGATGTTCTATTATTGGTGGTTCCAATATGTTTTCACTAGAATTTTTGTTTAGCTGTAATATAGTGAATAAGATTCATTTTATGTCTTATTATTTTTGTAGTACAGTGGTACCTTGAGTTACAAGCAGCTCCCAGCTCGAACAATTATGTAAGTGGATTTTTGTAAGTGCTTTTGTAAGTGGATTTTTGTAAGTGCTTTTGTAAGTGGATTTTTGGGAGTCTGAAATGGATTAATCTAATTTTCATCATTCCTTATGGGAACAAATTCGTTCGGTATCAGCACTCAAACAGCCGTCTGGAATGAATTAAGCTCGTAACTCAAGGTACCACTGTATTAGTATTCTTTGTAATAATTATTGTGAGGAGTAATAAGGTGTAGTGAGATGAACTGAGCTACTTTTGTAAAGATTGTAAAGAGTGTGTGTACAGGGTTTTGAGTTCAGTTCAGACGAGCTCAGAGGGAACAACGAAGGGCAAGACAACTCCCGTTCAACAACTTTGCCGGTTGTGCAGCCTTTTCCAGCTATACATATTGATTAATATGCTGCTAACGAGTTCATAATCTGTGTTAATGTGCGTACAATAGAGAGGCCCAAAATATTGATATAAAGGCCAGTTTTTGTGAGATAGCCTCTGGGGGATACAGCTCTTAAATATGTGTGCCTTGTAATTTGCCTTATTATAGCCTAAATAATATCTGTACATTGTATGATTAGAGTCAGTTGTAAGATTAGTGATAATTTAAGGCGTAAATGATTGTTTATGTATGACCCGTGTGACTGCCCTATGCCAGTCTTGTTCTCATCTTTATACTAGCCTGATTTTATTAAATATCTGCTGCTTATGCTTAGCTGTTCTTCTGTAATTTACTCTCTACCTGGATCTTAGCTTTATACGTATTCTTGCTGTATTATACAACTGTATTTTCTTCTCTTGTCGTTTATCTCATTCATGTTACCTATGTTTCATGTTTTATGTATTTCTTAATTTTATATATGTGGTTTGTGCTTGGATATGTCCATTATTTTGTGTTTTATAAGTGTGTTAAGTTTTATTATCTGTTCACATTAGTACAATAGTCTGTGAGTCTTATAAGTGAATTATTTTTGATGTGTCTTTTGATGAATGTTTACTAATGTTTTGTTAATTGTGCTCCTCCATAATTTTTGTAAGATCTTTTATTTTTTAGTAATAGTATTTGCTTGTGTTTTGTGACTAGACCAGAAAATACTGTTATAGGTTTAGCAGCAGCCAGACACCCCTGAAAATATGCTAGAACTTTACTGGTTGGTCAAACCAGGCAAGTTACTAGAGACCTTGACAACTCTAGTCCTGGAGGATCAGACCAGACACACGGAGGAAATACCAGTGAGTTACTAGAGACCTTGACAATTCTAGTCCTGGAGGATCAGATCAGGCACACAGAGGAAATGTCACTGAGTTACTAGAGACCTTGACAACTCTAGTTCTGGAGGATCAGACCAGACACACAGAGGAAATACCAGTGAGTTACTAGAGACCTTGACAGCTCTAATCCTGGAGGATCATACCAGGCATACAGAGGAAATGCTAGTGAGTTACTAGAGACCTTGACAGCTCTGGTCTTGGAGGATCAGACCGGGTTACTAGAGACCTTGACAGCTCTGGTCTTGGAGGATCAGACCAAGCTTGTAATCAAGAAATCTGGAAATCTCTGTGGTAGACTGAAGAAGGAATGTATAGAACTGAAACAAAAAGAGGAAATAACCAAAGACAGTATGTTAGAGCAAGGAAGTTACTTGGAAACTCTGTGGAATTAAACTCCTTTAATGGATTACAGTAATAAGTGTTAGTATGAACTGTGTCTTGCTGTAATATTGTGAGTGATTTTAATATTTCATGTATTTGATATAAATTTCTCTTTTCGTTGGTGTCAAAAAATTTCACATTCCCATGCAATGTATTGTATGTTCATTAAATTGTAATGGTTTTATCTGGGGATATTTTACTTTCCCCTTTGAGCATTTAGGGTCCATTTGTCAGAATTTAAATTGGGAAGTATATTGATACATTTTTCCTTCCGAAGAGTCAAGCCTCTGATAAGGTGCCTCCTGCTGAACTTTCAGACTAAGCTACCCTTATTAGGACCAATACCTCGTTCTACCTATCTCATGTTTTTTCTTGCTCTAACCCAAATTCCGTGTCTCTCCCTTTTCCTATGACTTTAGCTACTTTTATCTCTTCTACTGTGTGAAGAGTAAGTTGTGGCAGCCTATTTCTGTCAGAGTAGAGTACTATCTCCTTTTCTCTCAAATTCTAGCAATTCTTCCCTTTTTATTTTTCTGTATTCTTATACTTTTGTCCAATCTGAGTCTCTGCCTGAGAGAATAGACAATATGGCATCATCGGGTGCTTTGTCGACCCTGTACATCAATGGTATGCAATATCAATAAGATGACAATTAGATGTGTATGCAACATCTGGGTATCGTTAATGTAGATGTTTCGCCATCCAGTGGCTTTATCAATATAAATTCTAGGACATAATTTGAAGACGGTAAAACTATAAAGTAGGGCCCCACTTATACAGTAGGTTAGGTTCTAGGCTACCTCCATAAAGTGGAATGCCCTTTTTTTCACTTATAAATGCTACATAACTAGTTGACACTAATATATACAGTGGACCCTCAGTTATCAGCTGTAATTCATTCCAGAGGGTCAGCCTAAAACCGAAAAAGCCGAAAACCAAAATAATATTTCTAATAAGAATTAATGTGACTCCAATTCTGTTTCAGACATCCAAAAATATTAGCAGAAAATACATTTTTTAAAGATCAACTATAGTTTTACATACAGAAAACAATGAGCACATTCATTACTTACCTTAAAATATCTGTAGTCTTAATGTAGGGTGAGAGGTGAGTAGTATTTATTTGTAGGAAGTAACTGTAGTCAGCGGTAGATGTAGGTAGAGTACACGTAGGAAGTAACTGTAGTCAGCGGTAGATGTAGGTAGAGTACACGTAGGAAGTAACTGTAGTCAGCGGTAGATGTAGGTAGAGTACACGTAGGAAGTAACTGTAGTCAGCGGTAGATGTAGGTAGAGTACACGTAGGAAGTAACTGTAGTCAGTGGTAGATGTAGGTAGAGTACACGTAGGAAGTAACTGTAGTCAGCGGTAGATGTAGGTAGAGTACACGTAGGAAGTAACTGTAGTCAGTGGTAGATGTAGGTAGAGTACACGTATGTAGCCCCCCCCTCCCCGGGCTGCACTACACGGATATTATTATCATGTTCACTGAGTTTAATAAATTCTAACAACTACGTACCTTTAGATGCCATCATAAACAAAGGGAGAACTAATGAATAATTCATGATGAGACTTGTAAACAAACACATATGAAGGGAAGTTACTGGGCAAGATGCCAGATTCACAGTTTTCTTGAATGCTAAATCAGATAAAACAATGTTTACTCTCCACTCGATAGCATATAAACATTGTAGATTTATATGCCATGTTTATATGCAATGTAACATGTTTCTTATATAATTTTAAAGAAAATATTATAGATGGATGAATGAAAATGCCTATATTAACCTACAGATGTAAACAACTATAGGCCAATATCAAACTTACCATTGCTATCCAAAATTTTTGAGAAACTCGTGCACAGGAGACTATATTCATTTATAACGACTCAAAACATACTCAACCCCTGCCAATTTGGATTCAGGAAAAATAAAAGCACTAATGATGCAGTTATAAAAACGCTAGACCTGCTTTACACTGCTTTACACACCATTAAAGACACGGCCTTATCAATACGGCCACTTGATACTGGAGTTCCGCAGGGAAGTGTCTTTGGTCCCCTGCTCTTCCTCATTTACATCAATGATCTTCCAAACGTATCCCAACACCTGAAACCCATTCTCTTTGCTGATGACACGACTTATGTCATCTCTCACCCTAATCTTGCCACCCTCAACACCATTGTTAACGAGGAGCTGATCAAAATATTGACTTGGATGACAGCCAATAAACTTACACTTAACACTGGCAAAACCTACTATATTATGTTTGGTAGCAGACCAGGTGTTGCACAACTTAACATTAAGATCGACAACACTCTAATTGTCAGACATAATGAGGGCAAATTCCTAGGCCTATACCTCGACAACAGCCTAAATTTCAGCACCCATATCCAACACATAACCAAAAAAGTATCCAAAATGGTTGGGATCCTCTCCAACATATACTATGTGCCACAAATTGCCCTTCTCACACTATACCATTCACTTATTTATCCATACCTCACCTATGCTATTTGTGCTTGGGGATCAACTGCAGCAACACACCTAAAGCCAATAATAACCCAACAAAAAGCTGCAGTAAGAATAATCACTAAATCCCATCCCTGGCAACACACCCCCCCACTCTTCATAGATCTAAACTTACTCCCTGTTCAGTACATCCACACTTACTACTGTGCAATCTACATCTACAGGACCTTAAACTCCAATATTAACCTTGACCTAGAACGCTTTCTTGATAGTTGTGACAGAACCCACAGGCATAACACCAGACACAAACATCTCTATAACATTCCCCGTGTCCGACTAAACCTTTACAAAAATTCAATGTATGTCAAAGGCCCTAAAATCTGGAACACCCTACCTGAGAACTCTAGAACTGCAGACACATTCATCACCTTCAAAACTACAGTTAGAAATCATCTTATCTCCCTGATCCACCCCGACAACTAACTACATGATAACAACCTGGTGGTTCACAATTACACTCACTCACTGACTATAAACCCAGAAATACTAATTTTAATCTTAAAATAATAAATCCTAACTAGTCATAAGTTTGCCTATGATACTCCAATATAGACACTTCGTATTGTGCCAAAACAAAAACATTCACATTGCTAAACTCACAAATTATGATGTAGTCACTTAGCCTTAATACCATAATCTGTAAGGATTTAATGTTAAGAACTAATCTAAGTCTGCTCGAAATGCCTAGCCATGCTAGGTGTCCTAGCGGCCCCCTCTGTAAATAGTATTTTATAACATGTAAACCACACAATACCCAAAACCTGTAAACCCCACATTGTAACCCTTATAGAGAATAAACTTGAATTGAATTGAATAAAATAATACATTTAATGTGCATAAGCTGTATAGCCCTTGTGGCTTAGTGCTTCTTTTTGATTATAATAATAATAATAATTGTGCATAAGAGTGATTATTATTAAACATACATCACATATAAAGATTACTACACTCCCAGCCTTCCTGCTACACTCCCAGCCTTCCTGCTACATTCCCAGCCTTCCTGCTACACTCCCAGCCTTCCTGCTACACTCCCAGCCTTCCTGCTACACTCCCAGCCTTCCTGCTACACTCCCAGCCTTCCTGCTACACTCCCAGCCTTCCTGCTACACTCCCAGCCTTCCTGCTACACTCCCAGCCTTCCTGCTACACTCCCAGTCTTCCTGCTACACTCCCAGCCTTCCTGCTACACTCCCAGCCTTCCTGATACACTCCCAGCCTTCCTGCTACACTCCCAGCCTTCCTGCTACACTCCCAGCCTTCATGCTACACTTCCAGCCTTCATGTTACACTCCCAACCTTCCTGCTACACTCCCAGCCTTCCTGCTACACTCCCAGCCTTCATGCTATACTCCCAGCCTTCATGCTACACTCCCAGCCTTCCTGCTACACTCCCAGCCTTCCTGCTACACTCCCAGCCTTCATGCTACACTCCCAGCCTTCATGCTACACTCCCAGCCTTCCTGCTACACTCCCAGCCTTCATGCTACACTCCCAGCCTTCATGCTACAATCCCAGCCTTCCTGCTACACTCCCAGCCTTCATGCTACACTCCCAGCCTTCCTGCTACACTCCCAGCCTTCCTGCTACACTCCCAGCCTTCCTGCTACACTCCCAGCCTTCATGCTACACAGCCAGCCTTCCTGCTACACTCCCAGCCTTCCTGCTACACTCCCAGCCTTCCTGCTACACTCCTAGCCTTCCTGCTACACCCCCAGCCTCCATGCAACACTTCCAGCCTTTCTGCTACACTCCCAGCCTTCCTGCTACACTCCCAGCCTTCCCACTACTCTCCCAGCCTTCCTGCTACACTCCCAGCCTTCATGCTACACTCCCAGCCTTCAGGCTACACTCCCAGCCTTCATGCTACACTCCCAGCCTTCATGCTACACTCCCAGCCTTCCTGCTACACTCCCAGCCTTCCTGCTACACTCCCAGCCTTCATGCTACACTCCCAGCCTTCCTGCTACACTCCCAGCCTTCCTGCTACACTCCCAGCCTTCATGCTACACTCCCAGCCTTCCTGCTACACTCCCAGCCTTCCTGCTACACTCCCAGCCTTCCTGCTACACTCCCAGCCTTCCTGCTACACTCCCAGCCTTCCTGCTACATTCCCAGCCTTCATGATAAGATAAGATTTCGTTCGGATTTTTAACCCCGGAGGGTTAGCCACCCAGGATAACCCAAGAAAGTCAGTGCGTCATCGAGGACTGTCTAACTTATTTCCATTGGGGTCCTTAATCTTGTCCCCCAGGATGCGACCCACACCAGTCGACTAACACCCAGGTACCTATTTGCTGCTAGGTGAACAGGACAACAGGTGTAAGGAAACATGTCGAATGTATCCACCCGCCGGGAATCGAACCCGGCCCCTCCGTGTGTGAAGCGGGAGCTTTAGCCACCAGGCCACCGGGCCACTCCCAGCCTTCCCGCTACACTCCCAGCCTTCAAGCTACACTCCCAGCCTTCATGCTACACTCCCAGCCTTCCTGCTACACTCCCAGCCTTCCCGCTACACTCCCAGCCTTCAAGCTACACTCCCAGCCTTCATGCTACACTCCCAGCCTTCCTGCTACACTCCCAGAATTCCTGCTACACTCCCAGCCTTCCTGCTACACTCCCAGCCTTCATGCTATACTCCCAGCCTTCATGCTACACTCCCAGCCTTCCTGCTACACTTCCAGCCTTTCTGCTACACTCCCAGCCTTCCGGCTACACTCCCAGCCTTCCCACTACTCTCCCAGCCTTTCTGCTACACTCCCAGCCTTCCTGCTACACTCCCAGCCTTCCTGCTACACTCCCAGCCTTCCTGCTACACTCCCAGCATATATGCTACACTCACAACCTTCCTGCTACACTCCCAGCCTTCCTGCTACACTCCCAGCCTTCCTGCTACGCTCCCAGCATATATGCTACACTCCCAGCCTTCCTGCTACACTCACAGCCTTCATGCTACATTCCCAGCGTCCATGCTACACTCCCAGCCTTCATGCTACACTCCCAGCCTTCCTGCTACACTCCCAGCCTTCCTGCTACACTCCCAGCCTTCCTGCTACACTCCCAGCCTTCCTGCTACGCTCCCAGCATATATGCTACACTCACAACCTTCCTGCTACACTCCCAGCTTTCCTGCTACACTCCCAGCTTTCCTGCTACACTCCCAGCCTTCCTGCTACACTCCCTGTCTTCATGCTGCACTCCCAGCCTTCATGCTGCACTCCCAGCCTTCTTGCTACACTCCCAGCCTTCATGCTACACTCCCTGTCTTCATGCTACACTCCCAGCCTTCATGCTACACTCCCAGCCTTCATGCTACACTCCCAGCCTTCATGCTACACTTCCAGCCTTCATGTTACACTCCCAACCTTCCTGCTACACTCCCAGCCTTCCTGCTACACTCCCAGCCTTCATGCTATACTCCCAGCCTTCATGCTACACTCCCAGCCTTCCTGCTACACTCCCAGCCTTCCTGCTACACTCCCAGCCTTCATGCTACACTCCCAGCCTTCATGCTACACTCCCAGCCTTCCTGCTACACTCCCAGCCTTCATGCTACACTCCCAGCCTTCATGCTACACTCCCAGCCTTCCTGCTACACTCCCAGCCTTCATGCTACACTCCCAGCCTTCCTGCTACACTCCCAGCCTTCCTGCTACACTCCCAGCCTTCCTGCTACACTCCCAGCCTTCATGCTACACAGCCAGCCTTCCTGCTACACTCCCAGCCTTCCTGCTACACTCCCAGCCCTCCTGCTACACACCCAGCCTTCCTGCTACACTCCTAGCCTTCCTGCTACACTCCCAGCCTCCCTGCTACACTCCTAGCCTTCCTGCTACACTCCCTGCCTTCATGCTACACTTCCAGCCTTTCTGCTACACTCCCAGCCTTCCTGCTACACTCCCAGCCTTCCCACTACTCTCCCAGCCTTCCTGCTACACTCCCAGCCTTCATGCTACACTCCCAGCCTTCAGGCTACACTCCCAGCCTTCATGCTACACTCCCAGCCTTCATGCTACACTCCCAGCCTTCCTGCTACACTCCCAGCCTTCCTGCTACACTCCCAGCCTTCCTGCTACACTCCCAGCCTTCCTGCTACACTCCCAGCCTTCCTGCTACATTCCCAGCCTTCATGATAAGATAATTTAAGATTTCGTTCGGATTTTTAACCCCGGAGGGTTAGCCACCCAGGATAACCCAAGAAAGTCAGTGCGTCATCGAGGACTGTCTAACTTATTTCCATTGGGGTCCTTAATCTTGTCCCCCAGGATGCGACCCACACCAGTCGACTAACACCCAGGTACCTATTTGCTGCTAGGTGAACAGGACAACAGGTGTAAGGAAACATGTCGAATGTATCCACCCGCCGGGAATCGAACCCGGCCCCTCCGTGTGTGAAGCGGGAGCTTTAGCCACCAGGCCACCGGGCCACTCCCAGCCTTCCCGCTACACTCCCAGCCTTCAAGCTACACTCCCAGCCTTCATGCTACACTCCCAGCCTTCCTGCTACACTCCCAGCCTTCCTGCTACACTCCCAGAATTCCTGCTACACTCCCAGCCTTCCTGCTACACTCCCAGCCTTCATGCTACACTCCCAGCCTTCATGCTATACTCCCAGCCTTCATGCTACACTCCCAGCCTTCCTGCTACACTTCCAGCCTTTCTGCTACACTCCCAGCCTTCCTGCTACACTCCCAGCCTTCCCACTACTCTCCCAGCCTTTCTGCTACACTCCCAGCCTTCCTGCTACACTCCCAGCCTTCCTGCTACACTCCCAGCCTTCCTGCTACACTCCCAGCATATATGCTACACTCACAACCTTCCTGCTACACTCCCAGCCTTCCTGCTACACTCCCAGCCTTCCTGCTACGCTCCCAGCATATATGCTACACTCCCAGCCTTCCTGCTACACTCACAGCCTTCATGCTACATTCCCAGCGTCCATGCTACACTCCCAGCCTTCCTGCTACACTCCCAGCCTTCCTGCTACACTCCCAGCCTTCCTGCTACACTCCCAGCCTTCCTGCTACGCTCCCAGCATATATGCTACACTCACAACCTTCCTGCTACACTCCCAGCTTTCCTGCTACACTCCCAGCCTTCCTGCTACACTCCCAGCCTTCCTGCTACACTCCCTGTCTTCATGCTGCACTCCCAGCCTTCATGCTACACTCCCAGCCTTCATGCTACACTCCCAGCCTTCCTGCTACACTCCCAGCCTTCCTGCTACACTCCCTGTTTTCATGCTGCACTCCCAGCCTTCATGCTGCACTCCCAGCCTTCTTGCTACACTCCCAGCCTTCATGCTACACTCCCTGTCTTCATGCTACACTCCCAGCCTTCATGCTACACTCCCTGTCTTCATGCTACACTCCCAGCCTTCCTGCTACACTCCCAGCCTTCCTGCTACACTCCCTGTCTTCATGCTGCACTCCCAGCCTTCTTGCTACACTCCCAGCCTTCTTGCTACACTCCCAGCCTTCATGCTACACTCCCAGCCTTCATGCTACACTCCCAGCCTTCATGCTACACTCCCAGCCTTCATGCTACACTCCCAGCCTTCATGCTACACTCCCAGCCTTCATGCTACACTCCCAGCCTTCCTGCTACACTCCCTGTCTTCATGCTGCACTCCCAGCCTTCCTGCTACACTCCCAGCCTTCCTGCTACACTCTCAGCCTTCCTGCTACACTCCCTGTCTTCATGCTACACCCCTAACCTTCATGCTACACTCCCAGCTCTCCTGCTACACTCCCTGCTACACTCCCAGCCTTCCTCCTACACTCCCAGCCTTCATGCTACACTCCCAGCCTTCCTCCTACACTTGTGAGGGTGTGTGTGTGTGGGTGTTGGTGTGTGTGTGTGTGTGTGTGTGGGTGTGTGTGTGTGGGTGTGCGTCCTTGTGTGTATGCATATATTTGTACGCTCGTGTGCACATGTCCGTGCGTGCGCCCTCGTGTGTGTATGTGCGCGCGCGCGCTAGTGTGGGTGTATGATCCACATTACCTCTGTAACTTGCCATGATTAGTGACCAGATCTACCTGGAGTTCATTACCTTTGTAACTAGTTCAGCTATCATAACTTTGGGGTCCAGTCACTGGACCCATTATGTACCTTTGTAATCTTTTGACTACCGCCCACAGGATGGGTATGGGGTGCATAAAGATATTAAACTAAAGTGTGTGTGTGTGTGTGTGTGTGTGTGTGTGTGTGTGTGTGTGTGTGTGTGTGTGTGTACTCACCTATTTGTACTCACCTATTTGTGGTTGCAGGGGTCGAGTCATAGCTCCTGGCCCCGCCTCTTCACTGATTGCTACTAGGTCCTCTCTCTCCCTGCTCCATGAGCTTTATCATACCTCGCCTTAAAACTATGTATGGTTCCCGCCTCCACTACTTCACTTTCTAGACTATTCCACGACTTGACTACTCTATGACTGAAGAAATACTTCCTAACATCCCTTTGATTCATCTGAGTCTTCAACTTCCAATTGTGACCTCTTGTGTCTGTGTCCCATCTCTGGAACATCCTGTCTTTGTCCACCTTGTCTATTCCGCGCAGTATTTTATATGTCGTTATCATGTCTCCCCTGACCCTCCTGGCCTCCAGTGTCGTCAGGCCGATTTCCCTCAACCTTTCTTCGTAGGACAATCCCCGTAGCTCTGGGACTAGTCTTGTTGCAAACCTTTGCACTTTCTCTAATTTCTTGACGTGCTTGACTAGGTGTGGATTCCAAACTGGTGCTGCATACTCCAGTATGGGCCTGACGTAAATGGTATACAGTGTCTTGAACGACTCCTTACTGAGGTATCGGAACGCTATCCGTAGGTTTGCCAGGCGCCCGTATGCTGCAGCAGTTATCTGATTTATGTGCGCCTCAGGAGATATGCTCGGTGTTATACTCACCCCCAGATCTTTTTCCTTGAGTGAGGTTTGCAGTCTTTGGCCATCTAAACTATATTGTGTCTGCGGTCTTCTTTGCCCTTCCCCAATCTTCATGACTTTGCATTTGGCAGGGTTAAACTCAAGGAGCCAGTTGCTGGACCAGGCTTGTAGCCTGTCCAGGTCTCTTTGTAGTCCTGCCTGATCCTCATCCGATTTGATTCTTCTCATTAACTTCACATCATCTGCAAACAAGGACACTTCTGAGTCTATCCCTTCCGTTATGTCGTTCACATATACCAAGAACAGCACAGGTCCTAGGACTGACCCCTGTGGAACCCCGCTTGTCACAAGCGCCCACTCTGACACCTCGTCACGTACCATGACTCGTTGTTGCCTCCCTGTCAGGTATTCTCTGATCCATTGCAGTGCCTTTCCTGTTATGTGTGCCTGATCTTCTAGCTTTTTCAGTAACCTCTTGTGAGGAACTGTGTCGAAGGCCTTTTTGCAGTCCAAAAAAATGCAGTCGATCCACCCCTCTCTCTCTTGTCTTACTTCTGTCACCTTGTCATAAAACTCTAGTAGGTTTGTGACACAGGATTTTCCTTCCCTGAAACCATGCTGGTTGTCAATTATACACTTGTTTCTTTCCAGGTGCTCCACCACTCTCCTCCTGATGATCTTCTCCATGACCTTGCATACTATACACGTTAGTGATACAGGTCTGTAGTTTAGTGCCTCATGTCTGTCTCCCTTTTTAAAAATTGGGACTACATTTGCCATCTTCCATACCTCAGGGAGTTGCCCAGTTTCAAATGATGTGTTGAAGATCTTTGTTAATGGCACACACAATATCTCTGCTCCCTCTTTAAGGACCCACGGAGAGATGTTGTCTGGTCCCACCGCCTTTGAGGTGTCAAGTTCGCATAGCAGCTTCTTCACTTCCTCCTTGGTTATATGTACCTCATCCAGCACTTGCTGGTGTACCCCCCTGTTCTGATTTCCTGGAGTCCTACTGGTTTCCACTGTAAATACTTCTTTAAATCTCGTGTTGAGCTCCTGACATACCTCTCGGTCGTTGCTTGTGAATTCCCCATCACCCTTCCTCAGTCTGATTACCTGGTCCTTGACTGTTGTTTTCCTCCTGATGTGGCTGTACAACAGCTTCGGGTCAGTCTTGACTTTCGATGCTATGTCATTTTCATATTGTCGCTGAGCCTCCCTTCTTATCTGTGCATATTCATTTCTGGCTCTTCGGCTAATCTCTTTATTTTCCTGAGTTCTCTGTCTTCTGTACCTTTTCCATTCTCTAGTACACCTAGTTTTTGCCTCCCTACACCTTTGGGTGAACCAAGGACTCGTTCTGTTCTTCCCATTATTTCTGTTTCCCTTGGGAACAAACCTCTCCTCTGCCTCCTTGCATTTTGTTGCCACATAGTCCATCATTTCTTGTACTGGTTTTCCTGTCAGTTCCCTCTCCCACTGAATGTTTTGAAGGAAGTTCCTCATGCCTGAGTAGTTCCCCCTTTTGTAGTTTGGTTTTTCCCACCCTATTCCTGCTACTCTCTCCACTTGGAGCTCAACTATGTAGTCGAAGCACAGAACCACATGATCACTAGCTCCCAGGGGCCTTTCATACAAGATATCCTCGATGTCTGAACTACTCAAGGTGAATACAAGGTCCAGTCTTGCTGGTTCATCTTCTCCTCTCTCTCTGGTAGTGTCTCTAACATGTTGATGCATGAGGTTTTCCAGTACTACATCCATCATCTTGGCTCTCCATGTTTCGGAACCCCCATGGGGCTCCAGGTTTTCCCAGTCAATCTCCTTGTGATTGAAATCACCCATAACTAGTAACTTTGCTCCCCCCACGTGTGCTCTCCTGGCCACCTCGGCTAGTGTGTCGACCATGGCTCTGTTGCTCTCATCGTATTCTTCTCTTGGTCTCCTGCAGTTCTGTGGTGGGTTGTACATTACTGCAATTATCACCTTATGTCCCTCAGACTGGATTGTTCCTACTAAGTAGTCCCTTTCACCCGTGCCATCCATTCCTTCCATTTTCTCAAAACCCCACTGGCTTTTAATGAGCAGTGCAACTCCTCCTCCCCCTCTCCTCCCTCTGTCTTTCCTGAGGATTTGATATCCGGGTGGAAAGATTGAATCTGTTATTATTCTGGTGAGTTTTGTTTCTGTGAGTGCTATTATGTCTGGGGATGTCTCCTTGATTCTTTCGTGCCACTCCTCATACTTATTTGTTATTCCATCTGCATTTGTATACCATACCTTCAACTTCTTTTCTAAGACTGTGGTCTGGGAGGTGTATTGGGGTTGGGGAAGTGGGAGACCTGATAAGGAACTATGGGTGGTTGCTGTGGGGGTGGAGTTTGTAATGTAGTGGGTGGGGGCATTGGATATGGCATGGGTGTTTTGGTTTAGAGTGTTTGGCTGCACTGGGGTTGACCTGGTTGGGAGGCTTCTATAGGAAGCTGTGAGGGAGGTTGTATTTGATCTTCTTCCTGTGTCTGGGATCTCCTGTCTGTCTTCTCCATCCCCTCTCTTTCCTCCTTTCGCCTTTGTACCATCTCTCTCAGTTTCCGCCTTTCGTCTTGTGTTCTGTCGCGGTCGAGATACACCTTCCTGTATCCCGGCATGTCCCTTAATCGTGCTTTTTCCTGCAGTATCCTGTTCCGAGTCGATTCTGCCTTGAAGGTCACTTTCACTGGCCGGGTTCTTTTTTTTACAAACCCCCCTATTCTCCGAAAATTTTCCAGCTGGGTCATGTCGTCTTCTCCGATTACTTTCATGATGCTTTCAATTGCTTTTTTTTCCCCTTGTTTTCTTGCTTCATATGTTTCCCCTTCAACTTCCTGTAGCCCATACACAAAGACTGACCTCACCCTTTCATTCTCCCACTGCATATCCCTGTGTATCCCCTCATTCAATTTGATTTCCTCCATTGCAGCTTTCCTTTCTTCAGTTTCACTAGCTACTGTACATGGGCTCAGTGGCCTGTCATTTTCCCTTCTCGGCTTTCCCTGGGCTCTGTTGTGGTCTTTTAGGGCCTCCACATATAGCTTAGCTCTTTCATTTACTACAGTCTCCACTGATAGAGCTTCTACATGCAGTTTTGCTCCTTCTTTCCCTACAGTCCCCTTATTTGTGGCTGAGGTAGCGGTCTCTGTTGTCAATCCCAAAATGTTCTTTAGTTCTTTAGGCTGTTTCAGATTTTCCAGTTCCTCTTCTAAACTCTGTATCCTGGCCTCTGCTGCTTTGACTTTCACCTCCCACTTCCTGCTTTCCATGTCTATCCTCTCTTCCATTCTCATGCTAAGTTCTTCTAGTTTCTTTTCCCATTCTTGTTCCCTTTTTGTGAGCTCTGCTGCCCAATCTTCCTTTGCAGTTTCCTCCTCCTGTCCCTTGGGTTTTCTTGTTGCTCTCTGGCAACCCATTTTTGTTTTATCCTGATTGCCTCAGAGTGGGAAACCTATGTAATTCTGTATGTTAGGTTAGTATTGTATATGTCAGAGTGTGGGGTGGGGGGGAGGTAGAGGAGGAACTGTGGCTATATGGGAGAGTAGTGGGGAGGGGGAGTGGGAAGGAGAGTGAAGCAAGTGGTGGGTGAGTGGGAGAGGGAGAGGTGGGGAGGGGGAGGGTGAAAGAGGGAGGGGAGGGATCAGGTGAAGGAGTGAGATGTCGGTGGGGGAGGGGGGGAGTGTATGTGTGAGTCTGGCAATATGTGTGTGTGTGTGTGTGTGTGTGTGTGTGTTGTGTGTGTGTGTGTGGAGGGGTGTGGTGGGTGTGGGGTGGGGGGTGTGGGTGGGTGTGTGGGTGGGTGTGTGGGTGGGTGTGTGTGGGTGTGTGGGTGTGTGTGTGGTGGGTGTGTGGGTGGGTGTGTGGGTGGGTGTGTGGGTGGGTGTGGGTGGGTGTGTGGGTGTGTGGGGGTGTGTGGGGGTGTGGGTGTGTGGGGGTGTGTGGGTGGGTGTGTGTGGGGGTGTGTGGGTGTGTGGGTGGGTGTGTGGGTGGGTGTGTGGGTGGGTGTGTGGGTGGGTGTGTGGGTGGGTGTGTGGGTGGGTGTGGGTGGGTGTGTGGGTGGGTGTGTGGGTGGGTGTGTGGGTGGGTGTGTGTGGGTGTGTGTGGGTGTGTGTGGGTGTGTGTGGGTGTGTGTGGGTGTGTGTGGGTGTGTGTGGGTGTGTGGGTGTGTGTGGGTGTGTGTGGGTGTGTGGGTGTGTGTGGGTGTGTGGGTGTGTGTGGGTGTACGTGCGCACACTAGGCTACGCTACTCTTTTGAAGATTATAAAAAAAATTTTCCCAATCAATTTACTTTTTGAAGATTATAGGATTATTTTTTCTCACTCAATTCCTTATTAATATATACTGTTTATTATAACAATAATTACGGGTGCACACGTGTGTTTGTATGTGCGTACTTGTTTACTAGCTTGTCCCTCAGAAAAACGGGGGGGGGGTCACTAGGCTACACAACTCTTCTGGAGTTTACCTGGCGATATTTAGATAATTTACTAACCACTATCTATCTCCTGGTACTGAAATAGGGAGAGAGAGATGGTATAGCATACAACCAGCAGGGCGAGACACTTGAGACTTTAGACACTAACCAAAATTAACCACAAATAGGCAAGTGATGTCTGCACAACAATGGATGTTCCTGCTGGTCGTCTATCAACTCCTTCAATTTTCTAACTCCTTCAGGAACTTTATCATGCATTCAAGTTTTTATTTTCTTTTTCTTTTAAGACTTGGTATTCCCTCTTTTTTCTTTAGTACAGTATTATGGTCATAACAAGTCTGATGATGTTAGCTACCTTCACAACACCAACAGCTGGGCATTGACTAATTTTTTCTTACTTTCAGTATTTACTTAATCACTCTTTTATGACCTTATCACTACACTGCTGTTATAATCAACCAACATACGTATTTGTTAATATTTCAGATCACACCGTTAACCCAATTAACTGTTTGGATATTTTGTGTCAACACTGCGGCCAGTAGCCTGATCAGCTGACTGCTACCCTCCCTCACTCAAATTTCATTCAAATTTAAATTGTAAAATTCTTGATCCTATCACATTATTCGCACTCTTGAAAGCTATTACAGTCTTGTAGGTATGTTCACTGATTCACTCACGTACGATGACCGCTAATAATATCTTAGGACAGCCACTAGAACGCTAAATCCTGGGAGCACTATTTAGCGATACTGCTTCACGTGTGTGTGTGTGTGTGTGTGTGTGTGTGTGTGTGTGTGGTGTGTGTGACTCAACAATCAATATTTGCACCAATAACTCATTACAGTTGTGAGTTAGTTAGTTAGTTTAATATGTTTATTATGCACCCCATACCCATCCTGTGGGCGGTAGTCAAAAGATTACAGAGGTACATAATTGGTCCAGGGACTGGACTCCAAAGTTTTGATAGCTGAGCAAGTTACAGAGGTAATGAACTAACAATTTACAAAGGTAATGAACTCACAATTTACAAAGGTAATGAACTCACAATTTACAAAGGTAATGAACTCCAGGAAGGTCTGGTCACAATCATGACAAGTTACAAAGGTATTTACAGATTACAGAGGTACGTAATGGGTCCAGGGACTGGGCCCCCAGAGTTTTGATAGCTGAACTAGGTACAAAGGTAATGAGCTCACAAGTTACAAAGGTAATGAATTCTGTAGAATGGTTACTTACGTTTATACTTTGGCTACAATCATGAACAAATTATAGAGTAATGAGCAATTCACACTTCCACACCCGGTCACAACTGTAATGAGTTATTGGTGCAAATATTGATTGTTGAG